>NC_036462.1:5771583-6071583 GCF_002775205.1 Xiphophorus maculatus
GGTCCCCAGTACCAGAACCGGGCCGGACTCACTTGATGATCTTGTTGCAGAAGTTGCTGGTTCCACGCCACTGGCGGATGCAGTTGAGGCAGAAGGTGTGGCAGCAGGAGGACAGGATGCCGAACCGCCGCTCCGACAGCGCCGCCTTCTGGACCACCACCTCCATGCAGATGGAGCACACCTGCACAGGTACAGCGCGGTCAGGACGTTGTCGTCACGGCAACCGGCACTGAGACTCGCCTCACCCACCTTGTTCTGGCTGAGCTGGGCTGCGAACGCCTTCTCCATGTCGGCCTCGAAGGCCAGCATGCACACCTGGAGAGAGACTGGGTCAGGTACCAGAACCGGGACTCGGTCCGACAGATACCAGAACCAAGATAAGGTCCGACAGGTACTGGTACCAGGACCCGGTCCGACAGATACCAGAACCAAGATCCGGTTCGATAGGTACTGGTACCAGGACCCGGTCCGACAGATACCAGAACCAAGATCCGGTTCGATAGGTACCAGGAGCAGGACCCGGTCCGACAGATACCAGAACCAAGATCTGGTTCGATAGGTACTGGTACCAGGACCCGGTCCGACAGATACCAGAACCAAGATCCGGTTCGATAGGTACTGGTACCAGGACCCGGTCCGACAGATACCAGAACCAAGATCCGGTCCGACAGGTACCAGGACCAGAGCCTGGTCCGACAGGTACCGGTACCAGGACCCGGTCCGACAGATACCAGAACCAAGATCCGGTCCGACAGGTACCAGGACCAGAGCCTGGTCCGACAGGTACCGGTACCAGGACCCGGTCCGACAGATACCAGAACCAAGATCCGGTCCGACAGGTACCAGGACCAGAGCCTGGTCCGACAGGTACCGGTACCAGGACCCGGTCCGACAGATACCAGAACCAAGATCCGGTCCGACAGGTACCGGTACCAGGACCCGGTCGGTGCTCACCTTCTCATGAGCTCTCCTCTGCTCCGGGTCGTGGGGGTGGAGCACCTGCAGCCGACACACCTCACACAGGTCGCCATGGAGATAAGGGCAGCTGTCGCCATAGAAACAGTGTCCGGCGGCGGCGTACGGACAGAGCTGATAGGCTCCGCCCACCGCGTGAGGCTCTGCAGGGAGAAGGTTAGGTAAACAGGAAGTTGTCATCAGCCGATCGGATGGCTCTATTCGGGACCCACCTGGTTCTGGAGCCGACCCGTCCAGCCCGGTTCTGATAGCTTCCACATAGGACTGCGGAGCGGCCGCCGCCTCCGGTACAGCCGGGATCGGACCGTCTGACAGGCTGCCAAAGGTCCGGTCGCCGCACAGTGCTGAGGAAGAGGAAGGGGCGGGGTCACACACCGAACAGCACACCTGGACTCACCTGTCCAACACCTGGACCCGACCGACAAGCAAACCCATGGTATCATCAGAACCTAGGAGTTACCAGATTATTGGGTTCTGGAGATCTGAATTTTGTTCAGTTTTGATTTTTTTCCATCAATGGGCTCCTGGGTTTCCACTGTTCAGAGTGATGTCATCACCCAGGGCGGCCATCTTGTTTGGCAGCTTGTTTATTTGGATTCAGGTAAACTCTACAGTCAGGAAACCATTTTTATTTTAAATTAAGAGAATAAAAACAAGAAAGCAGTCATAATTTTAGGAGAATATAATCTTAATTTTATGCCAACACAAATTTTTTTTAATTAAAATGATGAATGTTGAGCATCTTGTGAAGTTATACTTTGGTATCAGTTTTACAGATTATACTTAATAAACACGTCAGCATCAAATTATTGTCAGTAGCTGAACTCATTTCTTGTAATTTTAAGATGTTTGTTCTGGTGAAATTGTGTCTTTTCTGCTAAAATTATGACTTTATTCCCACAGAAATTCTGGCACCAACTGACAGATGGAATGATTGAAATAAAATCCACTTTTAAAAAATATTTTCTGTCATTTGCAATTTCTTTCTTGGAAAAGAAAGCAAGAAAAAAATAAATTAAAATTGAGTCAGGTATGAAAAAAATCTATTTTTACCTGCAGCAGCTCAGGTGTGTTCTTACCTCTGTCCTTCAGGACCAAAGGCTTCTTCCCTTCACCTCTGACCCCTCTGCCTGCACCTGCTGGGTCCGCTGAAGCTCCGCCCCCTCCTCCTCTCATTGAACGTTTCACGTGATCATACCTGGACACACAGCACACCTGTCATGTACCTGGAAGGTTAAGACAGGTCAGCTATCAGGGGCAGGTGCGCCTCACCTGCAGCGCTCTCCGTAGGCGCAGGTTCCCCTCTGGTAGTACTTGCAGATGGTGGAGGGTTTGCTGTTGTTCAGGTCATGAGAGAACAGGCAGTTGCTGCCCTCCCTGCAGACTCCATGGAGGAAATACCTGCAACACACCTGGACACATGACTCACCTGGCAGTCACCTGTTCAGTCCACTCAGGTACGTTCAGAGCATTGCTAAAGATTGGATCTTTTAAAACTGCAGTATGTAACTTTTTTTTTTTACACATTTGTTTAAACATGTTGTGGCAGTTTGATGTGATACTCAATCTGTAAAACAAAATTAGTTTCTGCTTTCTCCCAGTAGCAGCCTGTATTACAGTAAGTCTGAAGAAGCCTCTGACTGAAGATACTCCGCTTTTCCAAGACAGTCTCATGAAGAGGATGGTCAGGGTTGGCCATCACTTTCTTGATTTTATGAAGAATAAAATGCTCTCTGCTGTGATGCAGCTAGCATAGCATGTTATGAATGCTCAAACTAGCAGCGTTTCCTGTGATTGTAAATTGTTTCTCCACCATTGGAATATTTAGCAACAAGTACATAAAGTTGATTGATTGCACTAAGCCCCTCCTCCTGGCTCTGATTTGTTGGTAGCGGTTAATTTCTTCCAGTAGCTCAGAGATCGATATTTTTACATTTTATCTGTCACAACATGGCGACAGTTTTAACAAATATGTAAAAAAAAAAATATTTTTTTAAAATTCTTCATAAAAGTTACCTACTGCAGCTTTAGTCTGCTGGATAGTCCTGAACCAGAACTTTATCTGAGAAACCGAACATCTCCGATCCGGAGTTCTGCTGGAGAATTAAACCGGTTCCGATCCGGTTTAACTGGACAGCAGAGGTTCGGACGGAACTCGACCTTTTGCAGTCATACTACCTGGACCGAACCGGGTGGGAAGAGCACCCGGATCGGAACCAGACGCAAGCAGCTATGTTCTGCTCGAAACTATAATATCCATGGTAACGGCAGGACTCGAGCAGCTTATTGATCAATCGGCTGATCAGATGAATAGCTGCGCATGCTCACACAGGTAAGCATACCCAGCGGCGGAGCTAGCGGCTAAAAACATTAGCTTTGTAACAGCGCGTGCGTAGTGACGGTCCTGAGCCAGTCGGACAGGTAGCTGAGGGACAGAGACACGGCAAAGAGCGCGCGCTCACCTGCAGGTCACCTGTCTGGTGCTCATCTTCTTCGTCGTGGTCTGCGCTCAGCTGCCGGAAGTGTGCTGCTGGTGCTCCGCTCTAAGAGCTCCGGGTGTAAGCAGCAGAAGGAGGAACGTTCCTGCAGCTGCATAAAACAGCGCCATCATGCGAAGGTTCTGGTCCAGTTCTGGTCCGGTTCTGGTCCCGTGGATTCATGTTATCCTGCTGTGATTTTAACGATCCAAAAAGGAGCTCTTTGATTCCAGACTGACCCAGTGTGGGTTACTGGTTCTGGTTCTGGCTCATCAGCCCAGGGAGGTTCGGTTTCAGGTTGGATGTTTTCTGCTCTCACCTGGCGGACTTTCACCTGTTCAGGTTTAGGATTACTGATTTGTATTCCTGGAGGTTCTGGGTTCCGGCTCTGGTTTGTGTTTCAGGTTAGAGGCTGTTGATTCTGTTCCAGGTTCTTTTGGATCAGAACCTAAAACAGAACCAAAACTGCTGTATCTGCGAGGTCCAAATCAGCTGCTAAGCTTTATATTCACCAGTTTACAGAAAAAAACTAATTATGTTATTTGAACAATTTATGGCAATTTATTTGATGTAATTTACGTAGATATTAATTGGTCCTGGGTGACAGGTGGAGTGCCACTTGGACAGCTCACCTGTTTGGTACTAATGAACCAAACAGTCATAGTTTGACTGGGAGGAAGCAGGAGTACCCAAAGAGAACCCATTCGTAATAACTCCATGCAGAAAGGCCCCAGGCTAGGATTCCAACCCAGGTGTTCCTCGAATTCATGTACTTCAACCCCCAAGTACACCAGGGACCCTCATGTACACCTGATGAATCCCCCCGAAGCCCCTGAGGAACCCCTCGGTTCCCCAAGGTTCATGGGCCACCTGATGAACGAACCCTGCAGGAATCCCCTAGAAATCCACGGTGAACCTCTAAGGAACCCTGTAGTCTTTCCTGTTCCTGGATTTCCAGGAGATTTACCTGAAGATCTGAGTGTCCTGTGATTCGGGTCTCTGAAATTGGGCTCAGGGTATTTCCTGGGTCCAGCACAGGTGTGCCAGTTCACCTACAGACAGAGGATAATTTCACCTGCTCCTCTGAGATGATGAATGGCTGAAGAGGAAAGTGTGACATCTGACCCCAGGTGAGTCTATCTCTGTCAGACTCACCTGAGCTCACTGATCAGATCGCCGTTTGACAGGTGAGATGGAAAACATTCAGTGAGAGCCAATCAGGAGGCAGCTCCTGAAAGCTTCCTGTTTCAGGTTTCAAGTCAGAATTTTTCTGCTGGTTTTGGTCAGAACCACAACACCCGACCAGTTTTCAGACCTCAGAGTATAAAGCTGAACCCGTCCTGCTCTGCCCATGTTTCCATGGCAACAACGCAGACACAGTCCAGAGGTCACCTGCTCAGACTGCCTCACCTCCAGGTGAAACAGGTCACATGATTATCCGCCTGACACCAGAACACCTGATAGGCTGGAGCCGGGGTCTGTGATGTCGTCTGATAGGCTGTAACCAGGCAACCGGTGGGAGAGGAGGGGAGAAGAGGCTAAAGAGAGGAGGAGGAGGAAGAGGAGTGGGACAGACTGCCAAGCAGCTGAGAGGGAGATGGAGCAAAGCGTCATCCACCTGAGCCACTGCCAGAAGGAGATCTTCTGCTTCGCGGTGCCTGAGGTGTGTCCGAGCTGTGGGGAGGCGCTGAAGGGCCGCAGACTGCAGGAGGCGCCGGTGAGCCTGCCGTCCCCCTTCACCGACGGACACAAGACCTCCTGCTGCCTGCTGGTCGCTCCTGCACACAACAACCAGGACAGGTAACGGCACACCTGCACAGGTATACCCAGGTTAGCCTGCAGAAAACATTCAGCCGACAGCTGTTAGAACCCAGTAGAACCAGTATCAGTCTGGATTGGCGGGTGATGAGGTTTCCTGTTAATGCTGGTCTGGAACACCTGAGCTCTTTACCTGAAAACCTTACATCCTGCAGTATCAGCTACCTGCAGGTGACTGGTTTGCAGGTCAGGAAACCAGTTTGGAGTACGACACCGGTCTAACCAGTGTGTCCTCCTCTGTCCCTCAGAGACTTTACTGGGACATCAGACCTGCACACTGGCATCTCCAACACTAAAGGTATGAACCTGAGAAGAGGACAGGTGTCCAGGTGAGGCCTACAGGTCACCTGGATGATGTCACCGCTCTGTCTCACCCGACTCTGTCTCACCTGTATATTTATCCAGGTGTTGTTTATAACTACACTCAGGATGGCGTGCGACGAGATCAGAGTGGGTGGAGCCGCTGTATCAGCATCCCCCTGGTCCGACCCGACATGTTTCACCTGCTGGCTCAGTGGGACCAGTACCTGGAGACGTTCTCTGAGGGACCCGCCTGGGACCCAGTGTGGCAGAAGTAGGTTCCACCCAAAGCCCCTGCCTCACTACCTGTCCTCTCTGACTCACCTGTTGGTCTCTCAGGTTCCATGAGGAAGACCACAACTGCTTCAGCTTCTGCCTCCAGTTCCTGAACGGCATCCTGGCCATGGAGGGTCGCGGCGCTCTGAGCCGGGACGACTTCACCCGCTGCTTCATCCTGCCGAGGATGAGGAGGGTGTCAAAGTACACCACGCTGATCCGACACCTGCAGGACCACCAGTACTACCTGACAGACAGACAGGAGACACTGGGAGACAGGCAGGAAGAGTCGGTCACCACCAGTTGAACCAGTCTAACCACAATTAAATCAACCATACTACCAGTTAAACCAATCAATCCACTAGTTAAAACAACCATACTACCAGTTAAACCAGTCCCAGTATTGTTGAAGCTAAACAGTTGAAACAGCAGTCTAATCACTTGGTCTGTTTTGGTGTGACATGAATGTTTATTTATTGTTTGTAAATAAAGGTGAATATTTTCATAAACCATAACAGAGCTTCAGACGTCTGTTTTTTGGATGAAGAATCCAAAGCAGGAAATCTTTCCACCAATCAAAAGAAGCTGAGGCTAGAGGAGGAACCGCAGCGAGAGAAGAGTTGGTTCCAGCAGCTTGAGTGGACTGGTTCTGATCTGAACTGGGTTTATGGATTGTAGAAGTACGAGTATTGTTATTCATGGCAATTACAGATTATTGAGTTGAGCTTCATTGATTTCAGCTAAATAAAGATGGAGGGAAACCGTTCTCGGTTCCGTCCTGGGGAACTGAACCGAAACCAGGACCACCCCTGGACGCATAAGCAGGTGGAGGAATAGTTCTGGTCTCATTAGCAACCGATTAATATTCTTTCCAGGTGTGTTACGCGAATCATCCAGGAGATGGCGGCAGAGCAATTATTTGGATGCAAATCAAACCGCAAAGAAGAAGTTCCGAATGGAGTTTCCAGCCGGACACAGTTTCTGTAGCACCGCCTCAGCTCCCAGGAACGAACCACGGCGTTTAAACTTGAGATTGGACCTAACTCTGGCCGTCTGGAACCGGCGGAATGCAGGCGGAGTTCCGGCCTCCTCGGAGGAGGAACCGGGTTTATGAGGACTACAAGGCTCCGCTGCCGCTGATCCGGAACCGGCAGGACAGGAAGCATTACCGGGGGGAGCTGGTCCACCAGCAGGTTCTGGTCTGCCATCCGGACCACATCCAGAGCATCTACAGCCAGGTCAGAACCAGCAGAACCAGATCAGTAGAACCAAGTATGAACCAGCAGATGCGGGCCCAGAACCAGGTTCAGATCCAGTAGAGCCAGGTCCAGACATGGTCAGGTGTTCCTACTGTGTAGCTTCAGATGGTTTTTGCCCTTAGTATCGTCTCTCGGGCTAAATGTGTTTGTCGTTTCAGGGATACTTTGGGAAAGGGGTTCTGTCCAGAGCCCGACCGGAACGCAGCATTTCCGACCAATGGGAGCGTGAGTTTCTAGCAGCACAATGACATCATCTACAGTCATCCAATCCGTGCTGACCTCTGTTTTTGTCACAGAACACAAAGGTGTGCTTCTACCTGTCATCTCTCATTCCAGGTACGTGACATCACATCCTGTCTGCTTACACAGTGACATCACGTCCTGTTTGCTTACACAGTGACGTCACATCCTGTCTGTGGTGATAGTGTCACATGTCTGACCCTCACAGGTATGAAGAGCTGCTCAGGTGGGCAGAGGCGGAGCTTTCTTCTCAGCGATTGGATGAAGAGGCGGCCAATCAGACGCTGCTGGCTCTGACTGAGACTGTGGAGGAGGAAGAAGAGGCAAATGGAGCAGTAGAAGAAGAGCCAAGGGGCGGAGCCTGTGTCCAAATGAAGAGGCTAGGGGCGGAGTCAGAGCCAGAGGAGAGAAACTGCAGGTAGAGTTCAGCACCCAGAGAGACCGGTTCTGAGGAAGAACCAGACTGAACCTGTTTCCTGTCAACGTTCAGGTCCGACTCACAGAACCTGGACCTGGACTCAGAACCGGACTCTGACTCCGACTCTGATCCCGGTTCTGGTCTCCGTGTTCCAGGTCCTGGTTACGTCCTGGTGGACCTAGAGGCTCAGGTGGGTCCTCACCTGAGACGGTGGCTGCTGCTGGTGTTTCTCTGCTGCTGCAGTTCATTTGAGGTTGTTTCCATGGTTACAGGATGGAGGCAGAGCCAGGGAGGTGAGGCGGAGTCCTCTGGCTCTTACAGAGTACCTGCAGCTGAGCCTGGAGGAGGTAACGCACCTGAGTCAGCACAACAACCACTGATCTACTCGTGTATTTCTATGTGAAGAAATGATAATTCAAAAATGATAATTTGATTTGTGTGCATTTAAGTCTTACAAACGCTCATTTAATAGCACTCAACATTGACAACTCTCACTCAGCCTACACTAGGCTCAAACCAGCAGCCAATCACAGACGAGTCTTTTTCATCCAATCAGTTTATTCCTAGGAAATACTGAAAAACAACCAATTACTGCATCAAATGGCCAAATTTCACGCCTAATCTGCTCACCTGTCTGACCTGCAGGCCTTCTTCCTAGTCTACAGCCTTGGCGTTCTGTCTGTCTACCAGCAGCAGGTGAGGCTCTCATTTGGACCTTTGATGCGTTTTGTCAGGATGTGACCTCATCATCTCTGTCCTGTCCTCTGATTGGTCAGGAGCCCCTGTCAGTCGTGCAGCTGTGGAGGAAGTTTCGGTTGCTGCGTCCCGACTTTGCCAGCTCCTACGCTGCGTACCATCACTTCCGCAGCAGGGGATGGGTCCCTAAGGGAGGAGGCGGGGCCAAATACGGCGTTGATCTCAGTAAGGCCCAGTGAACTGTGACCTGTTAGTCAGAGTGCAGGGAAAAGCTGGAGCTGTTAGAGGCTCTGGATCAGAACCAGGACAAGTTCTGCTAGTCAAGTGCGCTTTCTCCTCTGGTTCTGGTTTCAGTGCTCTACAGGAAGGGACCACCTTTCTACCATGCCAGGTAACGCTCACCTGTTCTGGTCTCCAGGTGTTTGCTCTGTGTTCAGGTGAAGGTCAGACATGTTGTCTCTCCCAGAGCCGCCTCGTTCTGCTCTGGGTTGGGAGCTCCTGACGGATCATCCCGTGTCTAGTTTCTGAAAACGATTAGAAATGCTGCAGTAGGAGGGATCTAGAAGGGCCTCACAGATTGTCCCTGACCTCTTGCCGTAGCTACTCGGTGGTGGTGGAGAGGACCGGCGAATCGTTGGGGGGGGCGGCGCTGCGCCCGTTTTCCTGGCGCTCTCTGGCAGCTCTCAGCAGGATCACAGCCTCTGTCTCCAAGGTAACTGCTCCACCTGTCGCTGGTACCTGGTGCTGCTGTTGATCTTTCTTGATGGTGGGTCCTGATTGGTTCCCAGGAGCTGATGCTGTGTTACATCATCTACCCGACTGACCTATCAGAGGATGACCTGGATTCACCTGTGTGCCTGAGCAGATTAAAGGTTCAGGTAAAGGTCAACTACCTGTCTCCAAATCACAAGTTACCATGGTAACTGCCTGTGTTTGGGGTTTTTTTCAAATTTTTGAACAAATGACATTATAAAGAAAGATCTTCAACACAATAATTAATATCTCATTACATTAAACAAAACATTATAAACAGAAATAATGGTAAAAAAATATTTATATATAATAATAATAATAATAATAATAATAACGGATATTAGTAGTGTTATTCAAAGGTCTTCAAATCTACAAGTAGAGTAAAAAACATTAATTAAATTTATACACAAATAGGTAAAAATAAAATAATGTATCTTTTAGTTTATACAAACAATATTATTTTCATAAGAAATGTGCAAAAATACATCCCAGTACATATATAGAAGGTCTGTAGCAAATAAGAGAAAATAACAAAGGCTTCTGCTTATAGGATAAAGTAAAATTTCTTTAGAAGAGTTTTTGTTTTTCCAAGTTTCTGATTATTTAAATTACATTTTTCAATAGAGATAATATATGTTTTTCTTTAAAATTATTACATGAGGGGATTTTTTCATTCCATATCATCTTGTGGACATAATATAATTAAATATAAAAATTATTAAATTGACTTTAACAATTCAACCTTTTTTTCCAGATGAAATATATAATGATGAGTAATATTCTTCAATGTGCCAATGTATTTATACTGCCTGTGTTAACACCAGGAGCTATCAGGACTGGTTACCATGGCAGCTAGGTGGTGAGAACCAGAACCAGAACCATAGGACTGTGGTTCTGAGTTGTTCTGATCCCTGGTTTATGTCGGACAGATGGAACTAATGGAGCTGGTAATGTCTCTACAGGAAGTGATCGTCAGCAGGTGGGTTTCCTCCAGAGAGCGAGCAGAGCAGGACGACATCTGATTGGCTGACAGCTGAAGCAGTTTAGTGATGAACTCATAAAGAGCCGAGCGGCGGCCAATCAGAAGGAAGACCAACGGTCTTTGGTTGGATTCAGGCGCGTTTCAGAAGAAGAACATGCAGAGGAAGATGTTCTTCAAAGTCATGTTTGTGTTTGACTCCGCCTCCTGGTGATGACGTCACCGCAAGCCGCCTCCTGATCTGGCTGAGCTACCTCTGCAGGTGCTCCTGTCTGATCTTTAGGTCCATGTCCAGATGTCTGTTCCCACAGAACCTGTTCAGGAACCCATTGGGAGGAAATCCGTGTGTGTTTATCCTGTTACCATGGCTACGGCTGTTTTTCTGTCAGATGGGTGTTAAAGGCTGAAGTTCATTAATCAGATGTTCAACATCTTACCTCCATAAATACATGAAAACAGTTCGACTTGTCTTTGTGTCCTGTTTGTTGCTCTTAAGGTAAAACCTTAGTGCAGAAGTTGACCGTCCAGAACCGAAGCAGAACCACGCAGAGAAGAATTAAACCTGTTGTTTCAGTTTAAATTTATGCCGAGTTATTGATCAGTTTCATCCCTACCTAGAGATATATATAGCTGATATCAAGAACTGAATTGAAATATTAAGCTGTGTTTTCATCTCGTATTATAGAAGTCTCGCGATAACTCCTGTGGTTGCCATTTAAAGCAGCGCCAGTAGCGAGGCGCGAACCCCGGACACAGGATCCGTTATCCGGACAGAGGACACACGTTTAGCCGCTCACATCCCACCGAGCTGCTCTGTACCCAGGTAAATCTACATCCTGCTGCCGCTGAGAGCCTTCCTCTGGCCGGCCATCCGCCTGGAGCGGGCTGCCTCGCTGTTACTTAGCTGCTAGCTGCTGTTAGCTTAGCCCTTCCGATCCGGTTGAGCATGCGCACAGCCCGGACCCACCAGCACCGCAGCCCGCGGCTGTTAACGGCTATCCGATAGCTGCTAGCTGTTAGCGGCTAGCTGTTAGCTGAGCCAGATCAAAGTCCCGAGTTCTGATCCGGTCGAAGTACTTTAAAATATGAGACCCTTTGGGTGCCCGATCCGAACCATGAGAATCCAGACCCAAAGTCCTGATAACTGGCTCTAGAAGAGCCGGAACCAGTGACTAGTCAAAGGTTATGGTGGTTCTTCCAGTCTGGTGCTGATCCAGTTCATGAGTGTGTTAGTAAATGTAAAACCATGAAACAGAAGGTTCTGAATGGAACCAGCACGGTAGTTGGATCCACCATCACAAAACACTGAACTCTGATCAGAACCAGACTTCCCAGAAAACCCAGTTCGGATCCTCAGAGTTCAGCAGAGACCGGTGCTTACCTGCCTGACATGCAGAGGTTCGGATCGGTTCTCAAATCATCATCATGTCTTACGTCTTCTGCTCTTGGTTCGTTAAGTTTGGATCCGTCCATTGATCAGAACCAAGCCTCAACTCAGTGGCAGCATGTAAACATAACAGGACTTGTTTGGTTCTGGTTCTGGTTCAGTTTATAAATCCAGACCAGGTTGATGATGATTCAGCTGCAGATGCATCACCTGTACTCTCCCACCTGTAGATCCACGGTCACTGACCTGTGTGTGTGCGCAGCAGCATGATGGCGGACGACCTGGACATCGAGGCGATGCTGGAGGCTCCATTCAGGAAGGTGAGACTCACCTGAACTCCTTTCCTGTTAGCCTGGGCTCCCCATGTGTGGAGTCAGGTTCTGGTTCTGGTTCTGTAGAATGTTCATGTGCTTTTAACGATTTGTGTGTATCTGTCAGGAGGATGGGAAGAACCAGAGCCCTGAAGGACAGGAGGAGCGCAGCAAGAGGTAACACCTGCTCACCGGGAATGATAAAGAAATAACAGACGTTACATATACCGAAGGAACTGCAGCGCTTTTCATTGTTTTTTTTTCTCTTTTATTGAAAATTCAAGAATACACTTATAACAAAGCACACATCAGTAACAGGAGGGAACATCTGATATGAAAACCTGAGCAGAAAATAAGATATATTTAAGAAAAAACCACAGAAAATACATAAATTGCAAATAAATAAAGCAACAGTGAGTATAAAATGGTTCAAAGTGGAAGTCTTCCAGACCTCTAGGGGGAGTGTAGAGTCGGTAATATTAGATACATAAATATGTTCTATAATATTGTAAAAGACATGAAATGTGACACAAGTTTTCTTTCTTCCTCCATCGTTTTTCTGGTCTTTTCTGAGGCTTTGGTCCCAGGGGGGTTTGTGATCCACTCCCCCTAGTGGTCTGGAGGACTTCTGTTGAGTGGAGCGAGTTTACAACATTTTATACTATCTGTTTTTACTTCAGTTGCAGTATTTTCCTGCCTGTTTCCATCTCCTGTGGTTGCAGCGTTTTTTATTTGCAGCATTTTTCTGTTGCATTTGTTTTTTTGTGCTTAGGTGTTTGTGTGGTTCATGCGGTTGCAGCTTTTGCTGTTTGTTGAGCAGCAACTTTAATGCAGGCAGAGCCGTACAGTTCACTAAAGGAGTGATGTCAGAATTTACCTCGACCTGATTCAACAGGAAGAAGCGCAGCCGCAGCAGAGACAGGAAACGCAGCCGCAGTCGGGATAAGAAGAGGAGCCGCAGCCGCGAGCGCAAAGGCAGCCGCAGCCGCGACCGACGCAGGAGCCGCAGCCGGGAGCGCAGACGCAGCCGCAGCCGCAGCCGGGAGCGGGGGGGCCGTTACAAAGACCACCACAAGCAGTGAGTCCTCTTTTCTGTTTCTCTCAGTGATGTCATTTCCTGGTATGTTTCATCAGAGGTTGCTGAAGGAGAACCTTCAGGATGTGCCTCTGGTCCGTGGTTCTGGAGGTTTCAGAACCCGGTCCGGTTCTGGTGACTGACTGATTGTGTTTCAGCCGCAGACGGTCGAGGAGCAAGAGTCCAATCAGGAAGGAGAAAAGCCCAGCCAGGTGAGACTGACGGCGTCTCCTGTTCCTTCGGACCTTTAGACCTGAATAAATCAGTTAAAGATGGATAATTCCTTTTGTTGTTTTGTTTTCATTAAATTTTGGATATTTAAAATGTCTTAAAAATAACACTAATTGTTCTTTGACAGGGTGAACTTACATTACCATTATATTATTATTATTTTAGGTTCTGTCACAATCTCAAATTTAGCTGGATGACAAATTGCCCCAGTAATTATCATGATAATTTTGGTTTTTGACCATTTAAGGTAATACTGATCCATATATAATATGATTTTATTTTTAACATTTCTATGCTCAAGTCTAAAAAGGAAAAACCACAATGCTGACAAAAACTTGAGTAAACTGGTACAGAAATGGACAAACACAAGAGCACAGAGTATAGATCAAATAAAGTGGAAAGTCAAACTTTTTATATCTTCACTTTTATCCACTGCAGAAAATTTCCTGCATATTATTCTAAAATATACAAACTTGAAAAAGTAAATAATCACAACCAGACCATTTTTGTATTTGTTTAGTGAATAATTTTTATGCATTTTTTCAATTTAAAGAGTGAAAAATCTCTTTCAAACACCAATAAATTTTAACTTTGTAAAGAACACTTTACAAATCTGCAACTGGAAGATATTTTTAATGTCCAAAATGGAAAAACAACAAACAAAACTAATTAAAAAAACAAAAATAAGAAAAGACAAACAACTAAAACCATAAATTAAAAATGATTAAAGTCTCTGTAAACAAAATCACTCATAAAACATGTTAAACTTCAAAATATAAATTGAGCTAATTTTAGTTTATCATGTGATTGATTGATTGATTGATTGATTGATTGATTGATTGATTGATTGATTGATTGATTGATTATGGGTCAGGATGTGTTTGCTGACCGTCCTGTTGTCCTCAGGCTGCCGCTGGACAACCTGACCCCGGAGGAGCGGGACGCCCGCACCGTGTTCTGCATGCAGCTGGCGGCCCGGATACGACCCCGCGACCTGGAGGAGTTCTTCTCTGCTGTGGGGAAGGTGGGGTCACCTGACCAGGAAACATATCACAAGGTTCTGCTGGCGCCAGACGGGTTCAGCGGCGCACCGAGTCTCACAGGGTTTCTATCAGAGCAGGACCATAAATCAATAACTGCATAGAATCACAATAGTTCTGATCCAGAACTGCACGGCATTCTGGGAAATGTAGGCAGAGGAAAGACGTTAGCTGCTCAGCCGATATGCTAAGCTAAGCTAGATTAGCGGAACCAATTGACTTGCTCACTTTGTGGTTACCTAGCAACAACCCACTGGGTAACTTCTGGTTACCTAGCAACAACCCGCTGGGTAACCCGCGCAGCAGCAGTTTCTGGTTTCTCCACTGCGCCTCATAACTGCTGAAAAATTAAAACAACTGTGTGAAAAGTGGATGAAACAGGAAACGTCCCGCCAGCGGGACAAATAACTAATGGCTTGATGGTTACCATGGTAACGCCTGCCTACCTCCCATCCGTCAGGTTCGGGATGTGAGGATGATCTCTGACAGGAACTCACGGAGGTCAAAGGGCATCGCCTACATTGAGTTTGTGGAGGCCAGCTCGGTTCCTCTGGCCATCGGCCTGACGGGTCAGAGGCTGCTGGGGGTTCCCATCATCGTCCAGGCCTCACAGGTACCCACACACACCTGGACACATGGCGACGCAGCTCAGTGTGCTGGGGCAGACTGAACCGATGGGGTGTGTGCGTGTGTGTGTGTGTGTGTGTGTGTGTGTGTGTGTGTGCAGGCAGAGAAGAACCGAGCTGCTGCCGCTGCTGCAGCCAATAGCCTTCAGAAGGGAACATTTGGCCCGATGCGGCTCTACGTCGGCTCGCTGCACTTCAACATCACAGAGGAGATGCTGAGAGGGATCTTTGAGCCGTTTGGACGGGTGGGACACACACACACACACACGAACGCCTCCATCTAGGTGTGAACTGTGACTGCAGCTAACGATTATTGTAATCGACACTGCTAAAACACAAAATCTTACCAAGGAATTTTGGTCGTTTCTGATGCACATATCTTGGAAAACTTGAAATGGGGGTGCTGTGGTGGCGCAGGGGCAAAGCATGACCCACGTATTGAGGCCTTAGTCCTGGTGGCGGCGGTCGCAGGTTCAATTCCCGGCCTGGTGACTTTTGCCGCATGTCTTTCCCCTTTCTCATTGCCCTCTTTCCTGTTGAACTACTTTCAAATAAAAGCCACAAGAGCCAACAAACACTTTAAAAAAAAAGAAAGAAAAGAAAACTTGAAATGACGCAAAACTAACAAATAATTTATCAATAAAATATATTAGCTAATAATTCCTTAATATAGATACAAATTTCTAGTTACGTTGGCAGATCACGTTTCATCAATATTAAGAAGTTATTGACTTAAAATAAGCTCATTTCTTACTGAAAACTTAGTTTTGTTTTATTTATTTTTTTATTAAACTGAAACTCCATTAGTTTTGGGTAGAACAAATTTACAAGGAAGAAGGTTATTTTATCTTAAATGAAAACTGTTTATATTTGTGTCCAGTTTTGCTTTCTTAAACCCTTTTTAGGGTTTGTATTCTCCAGCTAATTATTAATCAATTACTAAGTTAGTTGATTATTTCAGTTCCTGATTAATCTGATTGATCAGCTGTGGTGTGAACAGCCTGTTTGTGTCGCTCAGATTGAAAACATCCAGCTGATGATGGACAGCGAGACGGGCCGATCTAAAGGCTTCGGCTTCATCACGGTAAGTTCCTCCTCATCATCAGTAGAGCAGAACCTGGTGACATCTTTAGCCCGTTAGCATTAGCCCGTTAGCATTAGCCACCTGTGGTGCAGCGGTTCTGCGTTGTTAGTTTGCAGACGCAGAGTGCGCTAAGAAGGCACTGGAGCAGCTGAACGGCTTCGAGCTGGCGGGCCGGCCCATGAAGGTGGGTCATGTGACCGAGCGGACCGACGCCGCCGCCGCTTCCTCCTTCCTGGACAACGATGAGCTGGACCGGTCCGGGGTGGACCTGGGAACCACGGGGCGGCTGCAGCTGATGGCCCGGCTGGCTGAAGGTGAGGCCACGTCCCCTCTCACACCTGGTGTGACTCCGCCCCCACCTTCAAGGCTTAACTGTGTGTGTGGACAGGTACCGGCCTGCAGATCCCTCCTGCCGCTCAGCAGGCGCTGCAGATGAGTGGCGCCATCGCCATCGGCGCGCTGGCGGCCGTGTCAGGTAAACGCATCACCAGTCAGCTCATCTGCAGCTGTTCCTCCATCTCCTTTCAGTTTCTCACCTGTCTGTGTTCCAGCTGCCATGAATCCACCTCTGACCATGAACATGAGCACTCCGGCGCTTAACCTGCCGTCTCAGCCACTCGCCACTCACTGTTTCCAGCTGTCCAACATGTTCAACCCCAACAGGTGAGCGCACACCTGGTGATCAGACTGGAGATCGCTGCTGATATTAGCTGCAGTGCAAATGAACGCAAAACTTTTCATATTCCGCTAACGTCGAAAAACACAACTCTGCATTGTGGTGTTTCCATTAAATACGAAATTAAATTAAGATCACACGTGAATTAGTTTGTTCACCCAATAAATCAATAGAAAACACGCCGTCATCCTCCTACCACTTCCTGTTTTCTTCTTGTTTTCCACCTGCAGTAACAGCCGGTTAGGATCAGGAGACTTGTGATGCAAAAACAGTATTTCCATTGAAATGCACAACTTTTTATAAACTTTGATGAAGTAAGACAAATACAAGACAGTTGTTACTATTCAAGCTTCTTATTTATCTACCATTTTAACGCGTTAATATTACATAACGCAGATGAATCGGACTGAATACCAGCCTTTACTGAGAAGGTCTTTCATGTCTGAAGTTTGATAGATTAAGTTTCATTAAAAGTGAATTATTTTTTTTAGAGCTGCTTGAAATTTTAATTAGAATGAAAAACTATTCCAATGTATTTAAATTACAGAACAATCAAGATTAATTATAAACAGGAAAATGTAACGAGTCCAAACCTTTAGCTCAGAATATGACTCTGCTAACGCTAAGCTAACTGAAGATAGGTTTTTCTTCTGGTCAGGTTGACGCATCCTCAGATGGTTTCTTTCTGTTCTTCGAGGAAGGAATCTTCTCATTGTTCTGCTTCCTGGAGGTCTGGGCCTCAAAAGAGCCCAGACCTCTTTCATGGCTAGTTTAGCTTAGCAGTTTAGACACTGACTAAAGGTAGAAAATAAAAAAACTTCATCGCCGAATTCTCCAAGATTCTCAGAGACTTTCCTTCATGTATCCCGATCTGCATAAAGTTATACGCAAAACGTTTATACCCAAGACCCCAGATCTCCATCCTTACTGGTCCCAGCTCAGAGCTGACAGGAAGTGATGAAGTGAGTGGACAGGAAGTGATGAACCCTGTGCTCCAGCTGAGTGTGTGTGTGTGTCTGTGTGTGACAGAGTGTGTGTTGTGTTTCAGTGAGAACGTGCCAGGCTGGGAGCTGGACATCCAGCACGACGTCATCGAGGAGTGCAACAAACACGGAGGAGTCGTCCACATCTACGTCGACAAGAACTCAGCCGAGGTACGCCTCCGACCTTTGACCTCTCTAATAGTTTGAAATAAGAGAAGCTGGAAGTTCTATCAGCTAGTTTTGATCACTTGTTTTTAATAACAATGAAACGGCATGTAGTGAGACATCCTGTCAGGTGGAGGATCTCTGACCTCTGTCTTTCAGGGGAACGTTTATGTGAAGTGCCCGTCCATCCCGTCTGCCATGGCCGCCGTTAACGCTCTGCACGGCAGGTACTTTGGAGGTAAGACCTGCTGTCACATGACCGCTGCGGACCAATCAGAGAGCGGATCTGACTGACGTGATCTCACCTGTGTTTCCAGGTAAAATGATCACAGCGGCGTACGTCCCCCTGCCTACCTACCACAACCTGTTCCCAGAGTCTGCCACTGCCACGCAGCTGCTGGTTCCACCGGCCAGGCGGTGATCAACAACACCGACTTCTGATTGGACGATAGATCCCATCTTCTTTTTAAACCCTGAAATCCCATTGGACCAGTTTGACTCCATGTCTAACTGCCAGCAGAGGGCGCTCTCTGTTTTCATCCGGACATAAACAACCAGCTCTCCTCCCATTGGTTGCTTCCAAACACTGGTCACATGATCATGTGATGCAACACCATCAACTTCCTAATTCCTTAGTTTCATTGGTGAGATCTCTCTGTGGCCCCGCCTCCACCTCCAACTATTGGCTCTGTGAGCCGTGTGGGGGGCGAAACAACGACAAGCTGTCAGTTGACTGGTTGGGTTGAACGGTTTAGTATTTAAGTGTTTTTCTAAAGCAAATTTGATTTTGTAAAATTATTGATTAAAAATTATTTTCATGTCTCTCTGAAATGTTGCAGTCTGTCTTTCTGGCTCCTGATTGGCTGGAATCCAAGGAAGGACCTCCCACTAAAACAACTGGAGTTTATTTAAACTCAAATTAATTTTAGTTCACAGAAGGTTTTATTTTAACAGTTTGACTCAAAGACGCAACCAGCAGGGGGAGCCGTAAAGGTTTGTTCTCCAGCAGGATGAAGTCTTCTTCTCTGACTTCAGGTTTTGCAGCAGACTGGGTGGCCCAGTCCTCCCAGTCAGGACTGGGTCATACCTGCCTGTCCAGGCGATGATCTGATGTTGAACCTGACATTATTTTCAGAACATGAGTGGCCAGCTCATGTTCTGACCACTAGAGGGAAGCGGAGCTTCAGTTTCAGGCTGTTTACACACTTGATAGCCTGGCAAACTATTAGATTGGAAACAAAACTTCAACATTGAAAAAGACACTGAGCGCAACTTCCTTCTTCACCAAATGGAAACTAAAACGGAGGCGTTAGATTTTAGTGGTTGGAGAATTTCTCTTTAGTCTTCAACTAAAGACCACGAGCCATTTCTCCTGCTAGTGCTAGGCTAGCATGTTTAGCTTGGTTGTATTTACCCAGAATTCTCTGTGCTGTAGTCCACGTCTTGCGGTTGGAGTAGTCTCTGGCGTTCACATATGCATTCAAACCCTACCAGAGTTCACTTCAACCAAACCCAGACTGAGGTTTCTAGTCAGTCCAGAGTTAGCTTAGCATTCACACCTCACCAACTGAACTGGACTTTCTAAACTAGTGGACTGGAGTTTGATAAAAGCAGACTAATAAGGGCTGGTGTGAATGCACCTTTAGTTCTCTCCCTGGTTTAACACCTGGACTTTCTAATGGCTTGTTAGAAGAACCTCTGCAGAACTTTGACCTGCTAAGAAGGTAGTTGAAAAACTAAAAAATGAAAGAAACCGGACCTGGGGGACTGACTTTGGACTTCCCTGCAGATGGTTCTGGTTCACTCCTTTGATTTGAAACCATTAGAGGTACATGAAGCAGAATGAGTCCATTATTAACAGAACCATGATCTGTCACTGGTTCTGATACTGCTGCTGACTGCAGATGTGTCCATCAGAACCCTGCTGGTCCAGTTCATCAAAATGAAGTAAGTTTGGTTCTTTGAACAACAGGAACCTTTATCTGACCTCAGAGGTCATTCAGGTGGATCACTGTGATTGTGATGTCATCACGGTACCTGCGGGCCAGATCTGCTGGCAGACTCAGCATCCGGGCCAAGCGGTTCTGGTCCACGGATCCGTACCCGTCGTCACCCAGGGCGTGGCGCAGCAGGTGGGTGGCCACGTTCTGGTCCTCCAGGACCGACTGGACTCGGCCCCTCCGCTCCAGCAGGAGGCGCTGCAGGCTGCCCAGGGTGGTGTCAGCGCTAGGGACGATGGGCCTCTGCTGCTGAAGACCTGAACAAGACCAGAACCAGAACTTAACTCAAAGCTTTTTAACACATTTCTCTCTGGTGGCTAAAGGTATGAAGAGCAGCTTCAGCATCATCTACAACTTGTAGATCTACAACTGATAGATCTATCATGGAGATCCCTGGTGAACAGAATAAAACTCCCATCGGATCGCCCTGAACATTAAGCAAAGCGGTCCAGATGTCTCCTGACCTGCCACATGGTCTCCAACCAGCTGGACCACCGTCTGCCGGTGCATGAGCTCCCACAGTCCATCCGTTGCCAGGACCAGAAACTTGTCTGCAGGCTTCATGAGGTGTCGCGTGACCTCAGGTTGGGCGCTCAGGTAGGGCGGGGTCAGGTAATGAGGCGGCAGAGTCCGCACCGACTCGCTGACCGCAGACAGGACATCTGGACGTGTGTCGTAAAGTCGACTGAGCATCTCCGGGCTCCATTTGAAGCGAACGTCTCCGAAAGCCCTGAAGGGTAGCAGCAGACCCAGGAGCCTGTCATGACGGACCACCGTCTTCCTCTCCGAAGCCGGGTGCTCCCCCAGAATCCTTTGTAGCTCTTCAGGGTTCTGAGCATTGTGGTCGTTGGTGAGGCTCAGCGCCGACCAGCGCCCGTCCCCTTCTTGGACTCCAAGGACTGCACGACTGTCCCCCAGGTTGGCCACATGCAGGACGCCGTTGGAGACGTGAACAACACAAGCAGTAGAGCCTGACAGCGCCACCCGGAGGGGAGAGGACAGAGAAAAGCCTTCCCCAGGGATGGACACCCGTCTGTGGACGTAAAGAAGAAAAGTTATTGTGACAGAAAAAATGGAGATGGGCTTGTTTTCTAATCCAAAGACATGAAATAACATCAGACATTGAAATCAGTCATTGCCAATCACATGTTGATGATGGCAACTTACTGGATTGTAGCCACAGCTGCCCTGTGGCAGTCTGACAGAAGCAAGCCTGCTATATTGTTGTACTGGCCCTTCTGATCACCACCAGTAGGTAAGGTGGGTGAAATGTCTTCCCCAAGGATAAAATGATGGACATGGATGGGGCTGTGGCTCAAACCAGTGACCCATGAATTGTAGGGGAAACTTCAACTTCCATTGCCATAATTGCCCCAAAGAAGAACCCAAATGTTGGACGTCTGAACCCTGGGAAGACCTGAGCAGCAGGCAAGAAGTTCTAAACCCAAATCTGTACCTAGAGAGGAACTACGTTAAAGAGGAGAACCAGGAACCAGATAGTGCCTTGCTCAAGGACAAAGCTTTCAGTGCTGTCTGAGGATTGGGCCATCACTCTGGACTCATCCAATGAGCAAAACTTTTATTGAGCTCTTAAAGACATTCATAGATGTATGACCTCACAGAGTCTCTGATGACATACAGACCTGGGAGAGGACAGGGACAGGTGAACCTGAGCCTCCACAGACACATCATAGTCTAGACGTCTGAACGCATCCATCAGTGCTGATGTCACTCTGCCATCATCCTGCAGCCAGTCAGAGCAGAAACAGGAAATAATATCATATATGAAACCTGGCAGATCCGGTGCAGTCATTAGGTAATGAAGAGTCTTACTGTCTCCAGGTTAAGGATACGATTACCTCAGGGGTGCCCAAAGTCAGTCCTCGAGGGCCGGCATCCTGCATGTTTTACTTCTCTCCCTGGGGGTAGTAACAACCTTTTCAGAATGTCAATGTTCTTCTTAGGCCATCTAACGAGCCATCATTTGATCCAGGTGCATTAAACCAGGGAGAGAACTAAAACATCCAGGATGCCGGCCCTTGAGGACCGACTTTGGGCACCACTGGATTACCTGTTCTGGACTGTCCCAGCCTTGGCCAGAACCCTAACCCCCATTGACCAGTTTCTTCTATGGTCTTAAAGACAGACCATGAAACAACTTCAACTTGACTCAGAGCTGGTAGCGCCATCTAGTGTATATCTCAGGACCTCCAACCATCTTAGGTAAATTCACTATAGACTCTGGGTTAGTACATCAGGTAACTGTACCTTCCCAGCAGTAGGTGTAGGTTTATGGTCAAAACTGTGACAGTCTCCCTGTCCTGAATCACCTTCTTGTAAATGATCTGACAACAGCTAGTTACCTCGTTGTCCTCTTCGTCATCCTCATCCAGCCTCTCCTGCCAGTAATTCCTGAGGCTGTGGAAGGAGATGGCGCCGCCATCGAGGCTGCTGTGATCCTGGGGGTGTTTGTGCCACTCCAACAGCGGTGGTACCGCCCGGTCCTCCTCCACGGCCCGGTCCAGTTCCTGCAGCGTTCTCAGTGGCAGCATGGCCACAGTGAAGTAGTAGAAGAGCCTCTGGCTGATGGCCTGAGCACATGACGGACCTGCATGGCCGTCAAACACACCGAACAGAACCCCGCCCCGACCCAGCAGGCAGGTGGCGCTGCTCCGTCGATCCTCACTGGGGTGGTTAGAGGGAAGTGTGTTGCTATGGAAACCCAGCACTCCATGGGAGGCGGGGCCTCTGGGCAGGGTGTGGCTGTGTTCGTTGGCCTGGTAAGAAAGGAGCAATGTGACGGAACCAGCAGCAGAACCTCTGAATGTTGGACCCGTCTCACCTTCAAGATTCTGTTGATCTGTGCCGGGCTCAGCTGGCCCGACTCCTGGCCCGCCTGGCCCTGTCTGCTTCTGCTGCTTGCTGGGTAATGCAGTCTACGGAGTTCAGGTGGTGCTGGAGCGGAGGACAGATAGCGAGATTGCTGGATCTCCAACCAGCATCTTCTAGTTTGGGCTCCGCTTCTTCGAAGCATAATCACTTCCAGAACCAGAAGAACCTGGAGAAGTAGAAGGAAGATCAGCTGATGGACCACAGCAGGATGTTTTGGAGGAACTAGGTGAATATTAATGCTAACAGAGTTAATTTCCTCTGTTTTATTGTAAATAATTGAAGGTACTGCCATCTACAGCAGTCCATTGCAATTGCTGATCAAATAAAATCACAACGGCTTGAAAATTAAAACCAGAATACACCAGTTTCTACCTCCAGGTTCAGTCGTTCAGTCTTCTTCCCTTCACCTGAACATCTTGGCTTCTAGACTATTTTGCACCTTCATACAGGTCTACTGGTTCCTCATCCTGTATTGTTCTTACAAACCAGGTCCCAGACTGACAGCCTATTCTGAAACATTTGGAATAGTCAGAAAATACGTTGACCTGATGGAACCACCATCGAGGTTTGATGGCTGCAGTTACAGCCACACAAATGTTGTTTCTTTAAATATATGATTTAATTTTCAGGGTAACTGGTTTTTGTTTAAATGCAACACATCATTTAACACTATATTTAGGAATAAGTGTGCATATTTTCATTTATACTGTTATATGTTTTCCCATTTGTGTCTTCTATGTGGCCTGATCAGCCAGTATTTAAATTTAACTTTTGTCTCATTTTAGATAGGCCTCTGTTTGAGTTGAATTCTGTTACTTTGACCTCTTTTATTTTTCATTATTTCTGTTTTAGGTTAAATAAAAAACAATTCTTTATGGACTGAAACCTGTGCCTGATTCTCCTTTTACTGCTCGGTCCTTCACACAAGCGATGGCAGAATCACATAGACTCATGAGAGGAACTCATCTGCCAAGAAGTGACTATAGGACCATAGACGGCAGCAGAGACTGGGATGAAATTCAGGTTGCTTCAGGAGGAACCTGAAGATCAGAAACCCTGATCTAAACCAAGAGCTGGAGGACAGAGTAAGTTAGCTGGGTTGCAGTGTTGTGGTTCCTCCAAGTGACAGATCTCAGTGCATCAAAAGGTCTGATTCCTAAGAGAAAACCTTAGGGTTGTGTATTAGGTTTGTTTCATTTACTGCACATCTAAACAACCTAGGTCAATGTGGCTGAAACAAATGTTCACTTCTATGCTGATGACAGTCATGTATTTCTTTGCATCATTTTGCTCTTAAATTGGGCATAAAACACTTCCAAGTTGCTTTGAATGTCTTTTAGAACAACATTCTTCAGTTGAAGATGGTTCTGAAACCTTCTAAGACAAAGCTTATAACTTTTAGCACCTCTAAGAGCCGGTAGATTGGAGTGTACCGGCTCCAATCAAACAAGTAGACTCTGATTGGAGACCAAAATTGCAACATTTGTTTCATTTTCAGGAGGTGTGGTTTGTTTTCATACTGAACTGTGTGAGCAACCTGTTCCCCTCCTGGCCTGTGGAGGCTCTGCACCAAGAACCACTGAAGGAAATGACATGAAAACCAATGAAGAAGACATTGAGCGCAACTTCCTTCTTCACCACATGGAAACAAAATGGAGGCGTCAGATTTTAGTGGTTGGAGGATTTCTTTGTCTTTGGCTAAAAACATTTCTGCTGCTAGTGCTGGGCTAGCACGTTAGCTTTGATTGTATTTACCCAGAATGCCCTATGCTGTAGTCCACTTTCTGCTTTTGGAGCGGTCTCAGTCCACTTGACGTTCACGTATGCCAAGAAGTGAACCAGAGTTCACTTCAACCAAACCCAGACCGAGATTTGGAGGACCAGAGGTCAGAGGTCAATTATTGTTCACACTTCCACAACCGAACTAGACTTTCTAGACAAATGGACTGGAGTCGGATTAAAGAGGACAAAACAGGTCCTCTGGTGTTCACCCTGGATGGGAGGAGCATAGTCAGTCCTAGTCAAATCCTACCTTCAGGTTGTTCTTTCCTGCAGCTGCGTTAATTTATTCCTCACTTACTTGTCGAACTGTTCCTGCTCATTTATTCTTTGGATGGTAAAGAAACTTGACTCATATCCCAACAAAATCATCCCTAATCTGCACTTTATCTCCAAAGTAAAAGACAGTTACAGCTCAACTTCTTCTGTTCTGGAAGCCAAAATAATAATGTGAACATCTCAGGCAGCCGAATGGATCTGCAGTTCTTCACTCACCTGGAACAGTTCAGTCAGTCTCTGGAGATCAGCCACTTCAGAATAAAACCATCGTTCTCATGCTTCAGTGAAAACAATGACCGTTTTTATGCTTCTGTCCTTCATCAGAACTGTTGCAGCAGGTCACTTCCTGTTTCCTGCATTTAACCTTTGGCATTGTTTATGTCACTAATCAGTCATCCATAAACCACCTGCAGGTCTGCAGGAATTGCTGCCTCCTCGAGTCTGTTCCAGGTCTTCGTCATGTAGATTCATGCTGAAAGAGAAGATATTTAACCCGAGAGCAGAACTGATTTAATCTGAGCGTTTACTTGAAAGCTGAACATATCAGAGAGCAAGAAGTTTGCTTTTGTTCTGGATTCTATCGTTTCCTCTATCTCTTTTAGCCTCTTCTATCTGCTAACATGCACACGCTGCAGTTTACATAACCATGTTTATGTGTGACTGCCGGCAGTCACACATAAACAGACTGAAAGTGATTAGACTGGCCTTTAGGGAGGGAACAGACTGTAGAGAAGAATAAAAAGCTAAACGCTAGTCTTTGCCTCACCTGGTTCCATCCAAAAGGTGAGCTCAGTGGCCTGGCGCTGGACGGTGAATGTAACTCTGGTTCTGATCCATTTGGATGACATGTATGGCTTTTAACATTTGATCATTTTTCAGCATTAAAGCCTGTTTTCATATGTAGCCAAATCTAATTATTTCTCAAGGTAATTTACACTCAGAGGTTCTGGTCGGGTCCTGAAACTGTTAAACGGACCTGGTGGAGCACAAAGACAGAAATGAATGAAGTCCAACACCTTTAAACTTGGAGTTTAAAGTTAGAGCAGAAAGTTAATCTGAGATTATTAATGTAGTAAAAGAGCTGCTGCCTCGGATCAGAACCATCTTTCATATTCAAGATCTGATCATTAGCAGGTTCGGCTCTAAGTGGACTCCACTCTCTGCCTGATCCAAACAGCAGCGCTCATCTTACTGGACTTCATGGGAGGTAAAAGAACATGAATCAGCACCAAGAAGATCCCCAGCTCTTTCCAGAACCAACCCAGTGGATCTGAAGCGGTTTTGATTGTCTCCATGGGGAAAGTAGTAAAAAATAATTCAAACAGACTAAATTGCAAAAATATTAAATTTGCTGGTTCTAAATTAGGCTGATATCTCTTTAATTTTATTGTTTGTTCTTGCTTCTTATCTATAGAATTGTAATATAATTTTACCTCTATGATCTTTTAAATAAAATAAACTAAAAATTGACTTAAAATGCAAGTAAAGTCCATTTCAAGTTTTATTTTCTGTGAAATAAGCTGCAGTAAAACTTCTCTCCAGCAGGGGCGGTAACTGGTAACCGCTCTGACCGGAAACCGGAAGTAGCGGAACTGTTTGCTGCTGCGCGTTGTTTCAGCTCCATCATCGTTGGACCACAGCTGCAGTCATGGTGAGACTTTCAGCGATTCTGGTTCCGGACTGGTCTGTTTATTGCTTGGATATGATCCGGTTCTGTTCTAGAGAACCGGTCGGCTCTGGACCCGCTGTACTGGGAGTAAACCAGTCAAATCTGACCGGTTTAGACGGGTTCAATATTTTTTTGCATATGATTCGGTTCTGTTGTAGAAAACCGGACCGCTGTTATCCATTGAAATCAGAGCGGTCCGGTCCGGCAGCTGATCTGAACCAGCCACTGGTATGAAGTTGGATAATCGGTGTGTTCTGGTTCTGTTTGCAGGCGAGGAACGCAGAGAAGGCCATGTGAGTAACAGGTTCTGTCCAAACCCACAATCCGGTTCTGCTCACCTGTCCAACAGAGGTTATATTAAACAGACCCAGATAAGGAACGTTCCCAAAAAACAGTTTGGAACCTTGAATCGGTTCTCTAAAGCAGCTGATTCGGACAGTTCCTACCCATCTGCCCAGAACCCGTCCTCCTGTCCGAACCAGGTCTGCTTCCCATGGGTTACCTTCTCCCTCTGCTCTGTCTTTCAGGACGGCTCTGGCCCGCTTCAGGCAGGCTCAGTTGGAGGAGGGGAAAGTCAAGGTCTGGTTCGGTTTGGTTCTGTTTGGTTCTGTGTTGGATCAGTCTGTCTGACTCTGACCCGTCTAACTGCAGGAGAGGAGACCCTTCCTGGCTTCAGAGTGCAGCGAACTTCCAAAGGCCGAGAAATGGAGAAGACAGGTACCAACAGAACCCTGGTAGTACACTGTAGTAACTCTGTAGTATTCAGTAGTAACTCTGTAGTATTCAGTAGTAACTCTGTAGTATCCAGTAGTAACTCTGTAGTATACAGCAGTAACTCTGTAGTATACAGCAGTAACACTGTAGTATACAGTAGTAACACTGTAGTATTCAGTAGTAACTCTGTAGTATTCAGTAGTAACACTGTAGTATTCACAGTGGTGGAGAAAGTACTCATACAATGTACTTAAGTAAAAGTACAAATACACAGACAAAGATTTACTCAAGTAAAAGTCAAAGTACCACATTATTATTTTACTTAAGTAAAAGTAAGAAAGTACAAGCTTTTAAAACTACTTAAGTATTAAAAGTAAAAGTACTTGCCGACCATAATACCTAACGGCTTATATAATGTCATTAAGTGTACCTATTGTATTTAGTTTTAATAAATCAGTAATGTACCATTTTAATGAGCAATGCTGTTACTTGCAAGTTCATGCTAGCTTATAACAATATACAGTAATCGTATTTATTTACTGCAGTCGAGTTCAACAAAAAGCTTGCTAAGATTACATAAAACTTCACTAACACAAATTAATTTAACATCGATAGCGTTTAGCAACTTAACTTACCTCAATATGTTTTTTCAAATTTGATGGTGAATTTTTGAAAGATAGAATTTCATGCTTTTGGGGAAGGCAAAGGCGGCATTGGAATCTCCAGGAAGCGTTTTTTGACCCAGTTATTTCAAAGAAATGTTTTAAATAAGGCCATGGGTGGGGCAGGTCTTCTGGAGGATGACTATCCTTGGACTCCATTCTGGGAGTTAATGATTCTGCAGGTCCTGCGTACTGTGCTGCTCTTCTTGAGGGAGGGCCTAATGGTTATTTCCCGCTTTGGATTGGTTCAGCGGACTGATTCTGCTCTCGCCATTGGATACTTTCAAACTAACGAATAAATCAAAAAACTGAAATGTCTTGGATGTAACGAGTAACGAAACGCTATATAGAAATGTAGTGAAGTAGAAAGTACAGATACTTACTGTTAAATGTAGTGGAGTAAAAGTAGAAAGTATCCATTATTAAATCTACTTAAGTAAAGTACAGATACACGAAAATTGTACTTAAGTAACGAAGTACAAGTACTTCGTTACTTCCCACCACTGAGTATTCAGTAGTAATTGTAGTATTCAGAAGTAACTCTGTAGTATTCAGTAGTAACTCTACTGTCTCCAGGTGACTCTGAACTGTGGTACTCTGTAGTACTGTGCAGTATCATGTAGTACTCTGTGGTACCAGTTGTACTTTCTGTTTCAGATCATCAGTGAAATCTCCAAGAAGGTTGCTCAGATCCAGAATGGTACGTTTGGGCCTAACTGCCTGGTTTTGACCCGGCTCTCTCTTTCGTTGACCTTTGACCTGTCTTTCAGCTGGTCTCGGGGAGTTCCGGATCCGGGATCTGAATGATGAGATCAACAAGCTGCTGAGGGAGAAAGGTCACTGGGAGGTCCGGATCAAGGAGCTGGGCGGACCTGACTACAGGGTAACGTCCTTATTATTGATGGTTGCCATGGAGACCAGGCCTCAGCTGGTCCGATGGGTTGATAAAGTGCTGAGTGAGAAACGATGAATCGGTTAAACTCCTCATTGTGTCAGTAGGTAACTTCTCATCGTCACATTCAGGGTTCCACAAGGCTCAATACTGGGACTCCTACAGTTCAATATCTACATACTCCCACTAGCTCAGGTTGTTAGAAATAACAAGATTAGTTACCATGACAACACAGATGATACATAACTCTACATTATGATGTCACCAGGTGACTCTGAACCATCCAATCACTGAACAGATTCTTAGATAAATGTGTGGATGTGCCAAAACCTTCTCCAGGTGAGCAGAAACTGAAGCTATTAAAGAGGAATAATCTAGAGTCATAGATCTACAGTCAACGCACAGCTTCAGTTCTTCCAGTTGGAAACTAGAGATCAGGCTGACCTCTGGCCTCCAGAGCCACATAAAGCCGGTTCCAGAGTGGGTCTCTAGCAGCTGCAGAACATTTCCAGGACCAGAGGACTAAAGTCTCAGATCAGAGAAACTCATCCAGGCTTTAGTTTCTCTTTAGTGGCTTTAATTCCTGCAGCAGCGTCTTCACAGGTCTGATTGACAACCCAACGGTCCAGAACGCTGCAGCTGGAGTTCTGACTAGAACCAGGAGGATAGAGACACCACCTGGTTCTACACCATCTAGTTCTACACCACCCAGTTCTACAGTCCTTCACTGAGAGACTTTAAACTACTGCTGGTAGTTTATAAATCACTGACCGGGTTAAAGATCTGCTGCTGCTGGACCAACATCCCAGACCTCTCAGGTTCTAGTTCTCGTTCTGCAAACATGGAGAAGCAGCATTCAGCTTCTACGCACCACAAAAACAGTTTTTTGGAACAAACTTCCATAAAACTGCAGAACACAGCCAGAAAACACCTGGCTGTTTTGGCTGGTTAAAAGCCACCTGCTGAGAGATAATTAATAATAAATGAAACATTGACCAGCATTTTGATGGTGACATTTGACTGTAAAGTTAGTTGGTTATTTTCTAATTGCTGACTGGATTTCTGAATCGGACCTCCTGCTGGTTCTGCTGCAGCGGTTTGGGCCGAGGATGTTGGACCACGAGGGGAAAGAGGTTCCGGGGAACCGCGGCTACAAATACTTTGGCGCTGCCAGAGACCTTCCTGGAGTCAGAGAGCTGTTCGAGACCGAACGTACGTACCGCCGCTCTCCGTTTCCTTGGTAACATCGATCGATTCTGACCGGTCGCCTGACCCACAGCCACCCCGGCCCAGAGGAAGACGAGGGGGGAGCTGATGAAGGACGTGGACGCAGAGTACTACGGCTACCGGGACGAAGACGACGGCGTGCTGCTGCCGCTGGAGGCCGAGTACGAGAGGAAAGGTGAAAGGTCGCGGGGGGAAGGAAATTCAATCTTTGGTTTTTGAAGATTTAAATTTTGGAAAATTGCAAATTTCTTGTGTTTTCATAGTTCACAGTGATGTCATCACATAGAGCGGCCACCTTGTTTTACAGCTTCTATTTATTTGGATTTTGGATTCAGGTCGACTCTAGAGGCAGGCTGCTTTTCCTTTATTTAGTCATGAAATAGTAGAAAGTTGTAATGGTAGGAGAATAAAATCATAGTATAACATGAAAAAATGACAAAAACTAAATTAAGGAATGTTGACCATCATGTAAAGTTATACTTTGGTGCAACCCGTCAATTTATTTTCTGCAGCAGGACTTTGTAACAGTAACCGATTCGGTTTCAGGCAGAACCAGATGAATGGATCTGCTCACGTCAGATCCTGACAACTATCAATGTATTTTTGCTCTCTTAATTTTAAGACATTCTTCTGGTGAAATTGCGTCTTTATTCTGTAATTAAACAGAAATACTATGGACCCAGTACTCTACCGTCCAACTCACAGAAGAGACGATTCAAATAAAAAAACACTTCTTGAAAAAATTTTCTGTCATTTGTTATTTCTTTTTTAGTAAAGAAAGCGAGAATTTAAAAAAAAATCAGATCTGGTATTGAAAAAATGTATAAAATATTTTGGGATATGACCCAGCCCTATTGTGTTTCCTCCTTACATATCTGATGCGTTTTGTGTTTTGTGTTTTGCAGCCGTGTCGGAGGCGGTGCAGAAGTGGAGGACAGAGAAGGAGTCGCACGTTCAGCAGGAGGAGGAGGAGGAGGAGAGCATCTACACCGTCCACAACGAAGAGGTAAACCTCAGCCGGCCAATCAGAATGGGCCATGAGGTTCTGATGGAGGTTCTCCTCCTGGTTCTGGAGGATTAAGGTGCGTTTGTTTTGCTTGCCTGGCCAGGTGGAGGATGAGGAGAATCGGGAGGAGACGGAGGGAGAGGAAGGAGTCGGCTTCATCGCTCATGTTCCGGTTCCGTCTCAGAAAGAGGTGAGACCCCCGGTCCGTTCAGAGGTTCTGACCTGGGTTCCGGTTCTGACCCGACCCGTCTGTCTCAGGTGGAGGAGGCGCTGGTCCGGAGGAAGAAGATGGAGCTGCTGCAGCGCTACGCCAGTGAGACGCTTCAGGCTCAAAGCCAGGAGGCCAGAACTCTGCTGGGACTCTGACCTGGTTCTGACTTGGCTGGTTCTGATCCAACTGGTTCTCACCCGTCTGTGTAAATATTCAGTTTTGTACGACATTTCTTTGTTTTTTCATTAAACTTTAAAAGCTCATCTCTTTGTGTGTTTGTTTGGTTCTGACTTGATGATGAAACTTGGGTCATCTGGTGGACAGAACCAGAACTTTTTTTTAAATTTCCGTTATAAATTTGATACCAAAAACACATCGTGATATATATAGTTACCACCAGCCATTACAGTAGATATCGGATATGAATATATTACCATATCTCACATCCCTAACAGGATCCACTGGATAGAACCTAAGATGATGTTGAAACCAGAGGAATCCAGACCAGAACCTTCAGAACCAGAACCCGAGCTGATGGTCACATGACCTCCTTCTGGAGTCTCTTGATTCTGAACATTGAACCAGTTCTGAACCAACTGAACCAGTTCTGCCAGACAGAAGAGCGTCTCTGTCCCAGTGTTCCCAGCTGCTGATTGGTTGATTAGAGGCATCACTCTGCAGCATGTGATTGGCTGATTAGGGAGCGCATGCTGCACGTGTCCTCACGTGAGGACACAACTGCAGTCAGCTGCAACTCATTTACAGCTCCAGGAGTTCTGGTTCTGGATACAGACAGTCTGACCCAGCACGATCAGAACCGAGTATTTAGGTTCTGTTTCCAGACAGAAGAACCATCCTCACCTCATCAGAACCAGAACCATATGGTGATGTCTAGAGATGTTCAGTATTAGCCTGCAGGTTCTGATTTACATAAATTACAAAACAAAAATGTTTCTGAAGCTGCTGATGAAGAAGAGAACCTGAGGAACCGCTACCAACCTTGGTCCTGCTATTCCTCTGACTGCCTGAAGGGGGAGATAGAGTTCCAGGCGTTAAGCTGTTGGCCTCAAACAATTTAACATTTCAGAGAGTGGAGCTCAGGAACGTAAGTCTGAATCTAAGGAACATCTTCTGAAGTTGAGGAGCCTCAATTTAAAGCTAAGGAACGCGGTCTCACGTTAAACGTCGGTCTGAGGCTAGGGAACGGAGGAACAGAGGGAACCTGTGAGTCACCTGGCTTCAACCAATGGGAGACCTCCCATCATCAATGACATCATCATTTAGCCCACCCCAGTGACATCACAGCCCTGTGGTTTTAAAGCAGCAACAGCTGCTGCTCTGAGGTCAGACCGGCGGGATGTGGAGCCGAGGTTTCAGGCTGCAGCTGGTTCGCCAGGCGTCCACTGTGAGACAGGTCAGGGGGACACAGTCATTCCTTCCTTTCTTTTCCACTTCCTTCTGGAGTCCTTCCTTTCTTGATTGCTTACTTTCCTTCCTTCCTTTTGGTGTCTAACTGGTCTGTTCTGCCAACCTCACCTGTCTCCCACCTGTCCGGCCGCCAGGTGGGCGTCCTCTTTGATGTCGATGGCGTCCTCCTGCGCGGTGGATCCGTGATCCCGGCTGCTCGGCGTGCCCTCAGGAAGCTCATGGACCAGAACCAGAACTTTCTGTTTCCTGTTGTTTTTGTCACCAATGCAGGAAGTTGTCCGAGACACCAGAAGGCGCAGCAGCTGTCTCACCTGCTGGACGTGCAGGTAGAGGGGGAGGGGCTTAAAGGCTGCTGCTGCTGTGTGATTGGATCAAAACAAGTCATGCGCTTCTTTTGCAGATCGCACCTGAGCAGGTGGTTCTGTCGCACAGCCCTCTGCACATGATGGAGACGTTTCACAATAAATGTGTTTTGGTGTCCGGACAGGGACCAGTGACCCAGATCGCCCACTCGTATCCGTCACCTGTCACCTGCCAGTGGGTCACCTGCTGGCTCACCTGTTAGCTTTAAAGTTACCCACTGGGCCATTTTTCTTTCATTTGTTGTGGCTGAGTGAGTTGAGACTACAATACTTTAAAGGGGCAGTATGTGTCAAATCAATTGTTTTTGATCTTTCTACAAAACAAAAAAATCTATTTCTTTAGTCTCCATAGCAACCAGTCAGCTGCAAAACACCTGAGTGGAAATAGCCCCACCTTTGAGATGCAGCTCCTCCCTCACCTCCTTAAGACTAGGCAGCAGCAATTAGCAAACACCTGGTGGAACTGCTGAGCTCATTATAGGAGCTGCTGCTCAGAGCAACACTGGTAAAAACATTAAAGGGTTAACAGAGGAGCCATGTTGGCGGAGCTTCAGAAAGAGCAGGAGTTTTTAAAGAGACAGAGGCCCAATTGCAAGACATTAAATCAGGAAGTCACATTTTTTAAGTCATATTTGATATATTTAGCATTTTTATAACAACTACAGGTAACAGTTATTTGATGATGCTATAAAATGGCACTATGTCCCTTGAAAACACATAGTACTGCCCCCTTAAGACTTTGTAGTAACACACGGATCAGAACTCTGATCAGACCTCGGAGATGTTTGGTGGCCAGATGTTGTTCTGAACCTGATGTTTTGGACTCTTGACTCGGTATTTCTCAGTTTGGGTTTCCAGAAGGTCGTAACCGTGGAGGAGCTCTCAGAACAGCACCCCCTGCTGGACATGGTGGACCACAGCAGGAGACCCACCAGCACTGTGAGTCCTGGCTAAACAGAGCAGTTCTGTAGAACCTGGAGTTAATGTATGTCCTGTTTCATAATGATTTTTATAGCTGATCGATAAAACAGTATTTCCAAAAGTGTCCGCTGAATATCTTAGACATGTTTTTAAAGGGGGAGTCTCTGATATGTGCTGCCATCTGGTGGCTAGAGTTGGGAAAACGACCATCTCAGACAGTTTTTTTATATTCTGCCACTGATTAGTTACTGATCCACAGGAAGTGTGCCTCCTGTTCCGGTTGATATATTTTTGTTGTTTTGTTTGTTTCAGCCCAGTTCTTCAAGGATCCTCCCGCAGATGCAAGGTAACACAACCACAACAACGCCCAGAATCTCAGGTTTAATCTTCGGTTCACCATCACCTCTGAAAACCCAACAGCACCTTCAGCTGAACGTTTGATCAGAAAATACAGACTTGTGGTGTAAGAGCCAAAAATGTCAATTTGTGACATTGTTTATTATTGTATATGCCGTAGATATTTTCTTAACCATAAGATTCTCTAAGTATGTTTTTGTATAAAAGCGCCACCTAGTGGACATACTTGAAAATATATGAAAAGTGCTGTAGATCAAAAAGTAAATTGGATGTGACGTGTTTAACTTGGTTACAGTTTTCTGACCGTTACATGTGGAATGCTGTGCAAGATTGAGAAATTGTTTTGTGATATCTACCGAAGGAGAAGTAAAGTTCGTCGTTCATCAGACTTCGTGTGAATTTTGTAAGTACTTCTTGAATTAAGAGATGTTTGTGGAACAGAAACACGTCAACTAAAAGCCAAGCTAGCGAACGCCAACAAAAGAAAACTGAACCTCGAGGTTAGCCACCAGCTAATGAGGTTACAGTAGCCTAGGTCTGACAAACGTCTAAACGGATTATTTGTCTGAGGTCATATTCTTCTACCGTTCAACAAGAATATTTCTGAATTGGATGAACTTTGGTGGCAGGATTTTCTCAGCCTGCTGCTGTTTCATCTCTGAACCACCAGGGGCGCTAGTGACGCCGCTTTAGCCTCCTGACAGCCTTGTGTCTTGAGGGTGTGATGGATTAATGAGAGCTCACATCTTTCCCAGTGGAAAGGCCAAAAGCAGCTTTTTGTTGCCATTTTTGTTTGAAACTGTCTTCCCTTGTGTTGCCGTAGCGATCATCCTGTTTGGGGAGCCAATCAGATGGGAGACCAACCTGCAGCTAATTGTTGATGTACTGCTAACCAACGGTAGACCCGGGTGTGTGTATGACACTCGGCTATCGGCACAGATGCCCGTTCTTGCCTGCAACATGGACCTGTTGTGGATGGCTGAAGCCCCGTCACCACGGTAACAGCCACTCCCTTCAGATGTGGGCGGGGCAGGAGGGCGTTCAGCCATTGGTGACCCGAATGTGTTGCTTCAGGTTCGGTCACGGGATGTTCCTGCTCTGTCTGGAGTCCATCTACAGGAAGATGACTGGTCGGAGGCTGGAGTATGAGGCAGTGCTTGGGAAACCCAGTCTGTTCACGTACCAGTACGCCGAGCAGCTGCTGCGCCAGCAGAACCAGAACCACAAGCTGTCCACCATCTATGCTGTTGGGTATCCGCAACCCATCTCTTAACATGTCTCTGAGTGTGTCTCTGGATCTATCTCCCTCTGTTGCTCATCCCTCAACGCACCTAACCAAACCAGAGACTTGGTAACTGTACCACCTATGATGCACCACCTGTTACCCTGTTTATAACTTTGTCTTAGTCTTCATCTGTAATCCTGAATGAAACCAAAGTCTCTGTGCTATGTTCTGAAACCCCCAGTCTGTGACGCTGTCTTTCTGTCTGTAAGGCTGTCTAACTGCCTGTGCTGTTGAATGACCAAACCTGTGCACCATGTGACTGATCCACCTGTTGCCACAACACTTTCAGGTAACCAAGCACTCTGTCTTCCTCTCTGAAGCAACTGCTGCCTTTGTAGAACTTGGAAGATGGAGATGGTTGGTGTTCCCTGGCTTTAGAGCTTCTGTAAAATGTTCCACTAAACTGATTAATGTTCAATAGCAATACTCTCTAGAGGACTTTTTAAAAAGAAACTTAGACACTGTTCCCGTTGTCTAGAGACAACCTGATGACGGACATCTATGGTGCCAATCTTTATAACCGCTACCTGGCCAAGCACCACACTGACATGATGAGCGACACCAAACTGGTGGCCCAGGGAACCGGTACCCTGGTACCGGTGGTGGAGGAACTTGCCTTTGCGGCTCAGTGCCGCTCCATCCTGGTGGGTAGAGACTGCTTTTTGAAAATTTTGTTGGGATCCTTTAAGGTTTACAGCTGGGATGGATGTGTACACAACATGGATTTTAATGAAGTAGTACAAGTACATTTAACATTTAAATGTATTGCCTTACCATAATGTACCTTACTTTGCCAGACCTTACAGGATCTTTCCTCCTCTTAGCGTACCTAGGTTTTTACAGGTCCATTACCTCGGCAGATGTTACTTCTCTATAAATGACCTTTCTTGACCTTTCCTTGCTTTAACCTTTCTTATTTTGACTCATTGTTGCTATAATGATCCTCTACCTGTCTCCAGGTGTGCACAGGTGTGTATAACCCTCATTCTCCACTGCCTGTTGACCAGAACGTCTCAGAGACGATGGTCCACGGTGAGAACGACCTGAAAGTGGAGCCAGACCTGGTAGAGCCGAGTCACATGGTGGAGGATGTGGAGGCTGCTGTGGACCTGATGCTGCAGCAGGAGAGTCCCAACACCTGACGCACCTGTCCTCCAACTGATCATCTCAACATTTAACATCTAACATGTGGTTCAGACTGGACACTTGGATCACACATGGCCTGTTATCTCCTACCTGTGGTGACTGTCTCTGTCTTATATGAGTAGAGCTCTGCAGGTGGATCTCAAACCGCCTGAAGCTGCACAAGTGATCTTTACATTTTTTATAGCAGAACAGGTGAAGCTAAGCTAGCAGTGCCTTTGAGTCTAGAACTGTGTGAATTCATTTTGTTACTGTGAACATCAGAAAACTAAAATAAACTGTTAAACTTTTTCTCAACCTTGTTGTTTTCATATCGAGTCCAAGCAGGTGAGACATTACCTGTGTAAGTGTGTCTCTACAGGACCAAAGGTCATAGCAAATGTTTAGATCATTCTATATATCATTTTTGAAAAGTGTAACAGTTTACTGCAATGATGTCATGAACAAGTCAAAATGAACTGAATTAGCATTAAAATAAAATCTTTGTGAATTTAAAATGTGAAGCTATATATTTTATTTTTCAGATCATTTAATAGACCTTGTAACAAAAACTTTGGGTTCAAAGTACCTCAGATGATTGATGAGCCATCTGAACCTCCAGCAGATTCTTTAGCAGGTTTACCTGAGTGGTGATTGGTGGACCAGGTGACTCGATTAATTGGTTATTCTTTGGTAATGACATCAAAATGAAGTATGAACACTGATAGAGTAGGACTAGTTAAGGAGGTGAATTCAAATTCAAAATAACTTTATTGATCCCAAAGGAAAAATAAATAGGCAGATTTAGAACCCATTGGTTCCAACATCCTACCTCCTGTGTCAGCTATCCTTCACTCATTGTCTGATAAAACTTCCTCCATAGGTCATCTACATTCTAGCCCTGGTCAAGTTTAGGTCCAATTATTCTGGGTTTTCAGGTCTTCTAACTGAACTTGTGAAGATAAAACTGTTAATACAGGAGCACAATTCTACCACTGTGGTGAATTTAATAAGATACTTGACCAGAACGGATTTGACGGGTTCACTCAAAACCGTTAAAGCAGTTAGTCTTTATTTATAGATTGAACATTCACAGGAAAGTAAAGTTTATCTATTGAACATATTTAGGTGTATTCAGCTCATGAATTGCTGATTTGAGGTCATTTTAATAAACCGTTTCTTTCATACGGTGTGGAATAAACACATTAAGTCTCGGACTGTGAGTTTCAAATGGTCTATGTTAATTCTCTCAGTTTGGTGACTGAAATCCAGTTCAATTCTATTCTGGGCTTTACTTCGCTGTGGTTTAAACACTTTGACCTCCTCAACATGGCGCCGGGAAGCAGATACGTCGAAACCGGAAGCGGGTCAGTCGCCGCGCCTGCGCAGTGACTGTGCCCGGGTCCCTGTAAAGATGTCTGAGCAGGCGGGGAGGGAGCGGAGCGGACGACTGAAAAGCAGCGCGGAGAAGCCCCAACTGTCTGCTGTTTCACCACGCAAGGTAAGAGCAGCAGACCCCGTAGGAGTCCTAGGAACACACCGACAGCCGGCTTAAGGTTTCGTATTGCGGATGGAGGCGGTTCCGTGGCTGCGGAGCCGGAGGGTCGAGATTCCGGAGCAGAAATGTTGGTAAAGGCGCGCAGAGCTGTGGCAGGGGCGTGTCCGCCATCTTTGAGAGGAGTTGGAGCTTAGCGGCGGCAGCGGATCGGAGTTCAGAGTCCGACAAAATCATCTATTGGCCACTGTCAGAGCAGCTATCGGGTCAGGCCGCCCAGTCCGCGGAGATTTAGCACATTTTCAGGCGGTCTGGCTGCTCCTCGGAGTAGTAGTAATCGCCGCGGTCTCCGATAGCGGAGCGCGGGCTTCGAGCACCAGCCGCAGCCTTTTGTTGTCCTCCTCCCCCTCCTCCCTGTTTGCGCTGGCTCTCAGCGCGCATGCGTGTAACCATGGCGCTCGTTCTTGCGTCTGAGAAGAAAAACAACCGAAAAGCTTCAAACAGAAACATAAGATCAGATGGATCAGAACCGATCTACTGCTAGTTGAACAGAACCAATCAGGCACTGATGGATCAGAACTGATCGGCTACTGCTGGATCAGAACCGATCGGCTGCTGGTGAATCAGAAGCGACCGGAGCTGATGGATCGGTGCCGATCAGCTCCTGATCAACCAGGTGTCTTCTCTGAAGGAACGTTCTTCCATTCAGTTCTCCAGTCTTCGACAGACTGGCTGGTCCAGACTCAGGTGGTCCGGATTAGTCCGTCAGAACCAGGATGAAATCAGAACCCACACCTGTCATTTTAAGAGCATTCTTAAAATGACAATGGCAATAGTTAGGTTGAGAGTTTGATTCCCCCCTGAGCCCCTGAGGGAAAGACGTGTTGATGTTCAGGTGAAGCTGAGCAGCAGGAGGAAATGTTCACTCTATTTAATATGATAATGAAACCGCATTTTATGTTTATAATCAGAGAATCACTGAAGCTTTTCCTGGTTGATGATATATGGTTTTCACAGTTTTAAATCCTAAAATAATTGAATTTATAGAACAGCCCCATTCATGCTTTGAACCTTTATCAGATGTTTTTTTAAATTTAATTCAGCTAAAAGTCCAAAGACGCCCAGAATGTTCATTAATTCACCTGTAGATGAAAAATCATTGGAGTTTTTAGTTTTAGTTTTCTCCTCTTGCATTAAAACATTAGGCTTCAATTAATTCTTAACTGAAAACAGTGTGGACCATTTTACTTCCTCTGTCTTTTATTCTGAAAGCCTGTCTCTTCCTATCAGATCCACATGATTGTGATGAACAGCTGAAATGTCCAATAACAGCCAGGGATCTGTGAAGGGGGAGGCGGCCACCATGGTGCCACCCTCTGGCTCCGCCTCCTCTCACGGACCGCCCCTTTCTCCGTCCACCACCTCCAAATCACCTGAGCTTCCAGGTACCTACCTGTCCTCTGACTTGTCCCTCTATCACCTGTCTCCGGCTCTAATGTCTCACTTGTCCTGCCAGATGAGTTGGTCCAGGCTGGATGGTCCAAGTGTTGGTCCAGGAGGGAGAACCGGCCCTACTACTTCAACAGATTCACCAATCAGAGCCTGTGGGAGGTGCCTGTGCTGGGTCAGCATGATGTCATCGTGAGTTTGCGCCACCAATCAATTTAGCAGTCAATCGACCAATCAGCTGCAGCGCTGATGACTAATCGATCTGTTTCAGTCTGACCCGCTGGGTTTGAATGCAGCTCCTGCAGAGGCAGGAGATGGTAACCTTGGAAACGGCCAGAGGAAGAGGAGGAGCTCTGAGGAGCAGGGGGCGGGGCCTAACAGTTTCAAACGAACAAAGGTAAAAAACAAGGGCTGTAGCTAACCATTATTTTAATAATTCATTATTTATCCATTAATCGGATAAATTCGGATAATTTTTCCATCACTGGTTAAAAACATGGTGAATTTCTGTGTTGATGAATAAGTTTTTACATTGCACATAAATTTGTTGACTAAATTTTTTATAATTAGTGGTTAAAGACTAGACAATCTAAAACAATTCTGATTAAATTCTAACTAAAACTAAATGTCTTTTTAGTCAAATGATCAAAACTAAGTAAAACTTTGCTGTAAAAATTAATACTGGCTGCAACTAGCAATTATTTTAGTAATCAATTATTCTGACAAGTAATCGGATTACTATAAGCGGCTTTGGGCTTTTTAAAAAAACAATTTTTAAGTCGCTTGCAAATTTAATAAGTGGCGGGTTGAGCCTTTTTGGGCTCGTTTTTGAACGTGAAGTTACTCATTCGGGCTTGGAAATAAGCAGAGACTCATAATAAATCTCAGAATTTGTCCGTCATTAAGGTAGTTTTAGTCAGGCTCTCCCTGTCCATCATTTCCCGGATGATCCGTCCCGCTGTGTCTTTGTTAATGTCAAGTTAAAATATTACCTCTGAATGACGTCGAGCTTCGCGTTGCGCTCCAGAAAACTGCAAACATTGAGACTAATTTGAACAGCGCAATGAACGTGAAAACAGCCACGAATAAACGTGTCTGTAGTTGCCAATAATTATAATGGCAACTTAACGCCATTATAATTATTAATATTAAGATAAGTGTCACAAATCTGTGCAGCCATGTGAGTTGTGGAGCTGCAGGAGGAACTCTGTGCGCTGCGCTTTGACACCAAACGCAGGGCCGTAACGCAGAACCTGGAGGCTGGGGGGAATATGGGGACTTTAAAATCCTTCTTAGAGTTTTCCAGATAACAGTGGACCACACAAATTACTCACGTTTTTTTTTTGTATTGTTGTAACCATTAAACAATCTCCTCTTCAGTTTAACCTTATCAGTGGAGACACATTGTTGATGTTACCATTATAAAATAGCTTACAATTAAGTTTTAGCAAAGATCAATGTGATTTTCACAGGAGGTGGAGCGTTGTTGTTAGCAGCTGCTGAAAGTAACTAAAAAAGTTACTTTTAATGTAACTTAGTTACTTTCCAAATCAATTTAGCAGTAGTTGGTAGTTAGTAATCTAACTGAGTTACTTTTTCAAAGAGTAATCAGTAATCCGATTAAAGTTACTTTTTCAAAGTAACTTTGCCGTCACTGGTCAGCACAGTGTAGGGCTGATCTGAAGATTATTTTTAGGATTAACCTATTAAGAATGAGGTAGCCTAAGATGCTCAATAGGAGATTATTATGGTTTTTCTTTTTACCAGACGCTTAACCAGGTGAAGCTAAAAGAGGAATTCTGGTAAAACAGATTTACTAAGATTTTTTCTTGTATTAAATCCAAAATGTTTATATTTTTGTACATTTTGGTCTTCAGTGCTGCTCTCAAGGTGTTGGTCTTAAAGCAAATGGCCTGTTTGAGCCTGTATACCCCAGTTGATGTTTAATTGATTACTAAATTAGTTGATGATTACTTCAGTAATGGATTCGATTAAATGTTTGATCCTTTATAAAAAAGCAGCCATGTTGGCAGTGTTGATTTTGGTAACGATGAGGTAGGCCTGTCACGATAGCAAATTTTGCTGAACGATTAATTGTCTCAAAAATTATTGCGATAAACAATAATATTGTTTGAAGACCTTTTTACACTGAAAATGACGTAATAATGCATGCGATTTCTTGCCACAGTTAGATACACTTTATTTTCAAAAGAACACTAAACACTGGAGCTGGTAACAAAATAAACAAAACAACCAAAAACAAAAATAAAATGGATTCTCAGTCTCCATTAACAAAAAATGTACTGGAAAAAAAACTAAACAACATAAAGCCAAAGTGGAAATAAATAAATAAATTCAACCAAAAGTGTGCAGATTATGAAGTCTGTATATTATGTTGCCCTTCAGTAATAATTAGATTTAAATAGAGAAGATGGGCACATCGACTACCTGATGCAATAGTTCACACTACACGATTTTTTGCTCCTATTTTTCCCCTTACAACAATCTTAGCACGTTGGTCTTTCTAAGATTGTGTGGTGTGTTACGGTAGATCATCGTTGCCGCTCCGATCTAAATCAGGGTTTTTCCCCGACTGGGATCTTTAACGCAGCCTGTTGAATGTGACAGGCAGCCAATCAGAAAGCCCGGATTCTCCTCCAAGCTTTCTGAGGGGAAATTACGAAGGGGAATCCCAAACAGCTGAAACGGCGCAACCCGAAGTCCAGCAGACATTGGAGATGATATGTGGAAACAACATTAATGTTTATTCAACATGCAAAGAATATAGAAATGACAAGAGGAGGAGTTGGAGCGAAATTGTTACAGCAGTTGATAAACCCGGTAACTTTTCAGCTGTTCTTCGTTAACGTGACATAAATAGGTTCTAATGATTTTCATTCAGTCAGGACTTTACGCTGACACTAGCCACATGCATTGCAGGTAGATTGTAGTAATGCATTGATTAATACCTGGTTTTAAAATTAGTTCACTGGACTTATAGCCATTATTTTGTGCCCATTGTTGGACACCACATGGCAGGAACGAACCGATCGAACCGTTATACCTAGGATTTCTGTCGGCTAATGTGTGATCTGTCAGGTTTTGAAAATGGGCCGATAATCGGCTGACAGCTCTAAGATCATATCATGTCCTCTGGGCTTTACAGTAAGGAAATGAGGAAGGGAGGAGTCGGTGGAGAGCACCGGAGTTGAGCCTTTTTTCATTCAGTGTCATTAGTTGAAAGAGAAAAAGGTCGGAAGAGAGATAATGCCGATAATTAAAATGACGTTGGTAGTTTTAATTTATCATACGATTAATTGATTTATCGTTTATCGCGACAGGCCTACGATGACTTTATTTCGTTGATTCCTCTTTTTTATGACAATAGTGAGACGATGACTAAAGTAACATTTGATGACTAAAACATGGCAAGATGTCTGTGAGTTTTCATAAGGAGATAAAATATTTCAGTGACTCTCTGTTTGGCCACGCCCACCTCCTGACGGAACTCATCACTCATAATTGACGCAGCGCATTACTTGAAGAGACTTGGTGGATGCAAACCCAGAAAGGATTTATGGACTTATTCCGACGAGGCTGTGAAGAACTCTTTCTGAAAGAAGAGCTGCATTGTTGAGGGACACAGCGGAACATGTGGATTTTAAACGCTGGACAAAACTCGAGGAAACTTAAGCGACACCTGAAGACTCACAGCACTGATATTATTTCTAAAGTAAGTTATGCATACAATGTTATCTGATAATGGAGTTGAGATACATTTCTTGGTAAACTAAGTTTCTGGCGCACATGACACTAACTGCAGGCTGTGTTACACCGTCAGTTCATTCAGTTAGAAATGAACTGACGGTTCATTTCTAACATTTCTACCCAAAATGTTAGTTTTGGTTAAACGTGGGAGGACTCCTTTTGTAAAATACAGAATCGTTCTTTATTTGGCAGCGAGTTGTTGCTGAAATATTAAAATGGTGGTGGCGGACCGACCGCAATGACCGATGTTGCCTTCAGGTGCTGATGTCACGGTTGCCTAGAAACGGAAAACGAACATCGCGCTGTTTTTTAAACGTCCACCCGGTTCCTCGCGTCCTCAGAAACACAAACTGTTGAAATAAAACACAGACGTGAGCAACAGACAAAGCTGACGTTGGTTTCTGATTCCGGAAATATCTAAAGCGATTCCACTTAATTTCTCACTACCTTCAGCATATTTAATCTACTCCAGTAAAAAAACTACAACACTTCAAACCTGGACTGGATTATTCTAAACTAATAGCAGAATATTTAAAACCATATTTGTGAAATCTTTATCTTCAATAAAGGTTGATTTCACCACTTTTTTACAGGTTTCATACCGGTCATGGGAAACCTGGAAAGTCATGGAATTTTATTTTTTCTATTTTCAAGACTTAAAAAGTTATGGAATTTAATTTCAGGTCATGTAAAGTTATGGAATTTGCAAACAAGGGCAAAAAATGCTATTTTTTCTGTGGTTCTCCTCTGGACTCGATCCATTCGGTCTCGGTGTCGGACATTGACGTCTAGGGATTTTATTTCAGGACCACAGCTGTGGAAATGTCACTAAATTGCCAGCATATTGTCCAGTTTATTTATCTTCTTTGTTTTCGCTGGATGCTAAACATACAGATTTATAACGCGACTTCCTAATTGCGTGTTTCTGTTTCCGCTGCCAGCAGTCGCCCAACCCTAACTGGCTCGCGGCGCTCTGAGACATGCGCAGTTTGTCTCGCGGCGCTCTGAGACATGCGCAGTTTGTCTCGCGGCGCTCTGAGACATGCGCAGTTTGTCTCGCGGCGCTCTGGGACATGCGCAGTGTGTCTCGGAGCGGGAGAAAATGTCCGACGAACCGCGGGTCTCGTGCGAAAGCATCAGGGTTAGGGAGACATTTCTGACGATGGCGGACAACAGAAAGTATGACAGCGGAGCGCAGGAGAGAAAGAAAAAGAGAAGCGCGATAGGGAGGTGATGAAGAAAATATCCAAGATAAGTTTTTTTTTAAACAGAACCACAGTCCCTCTCCACTTCTTAAACGTTAGCCTTGCTAACAGCAGAACCTGGATCTGGGTCTGATCTGGTGCCTGCGGAGTCACAGGCGGTAAAAGCTCGATGTTCTTCGGTAGTCGCAACGATGACTGGTAAAACTGGATAATCCGGACAGCACTGATCCTGCGTTTAAACGCTGATGAGTTGGTGTGAGCTTACTGGGCTGAACAAGAAGCAGAGAGCTGTCAGAATATGGATATTAATTTGAAAGCATCGGAACAGGTTTACAGAAAATCAAAAAGACTCCTCTCCAGATCGCGCTTTGAAAGCCAGCTGCGGGTGGTGAGTACATCCAAACAGGCTGATTTATCTTCCATCCACTGCGGCTGTGTTTTGCTTTGCGTGTCGTCATGTTAAAAGTCAGTGGTGCTTTGAAACGGGTTTCTGTAACTGGAAACACGCAACAGAATGCGTCTGATTTACATTCAAAGTCTTTGTGGAGGCGCGTCAAGGGCCGAGTTTCAAACCGTCTGGAGCGTTTGGCGCATCGAGCGCATCTGACGCTCCGCGTAGACATTGAATGTAAACCAGACGCGTTTGGTGTGAACGCACCATTAGCCTCCAGCTAGCAGCGGTGGGGGGAACTGTCTCAAAGTGTACAACATAGCTCAAGTGCGCCATGTTCTGCTCTGACACGCAACTAAAATCCAGTCATAAAGTAAAAGTTTTGACCAGGTTTGGCTGTCAGAGGGGAAATACTCAACCTGACTATCTGAGCTCGTTAAGAAAATAAACCTGATAATTACAGAGAAAGATACAGATACATGAAGGTGGAGAGACTCCTGCTGGCCACCTGAATAAGCAGACAAGGATATGAAGACCCCCTGCAGTTTGTTTACTGCAGTGGAGTTGGAGTTGATTACTAAATTAGTTGTGAAGCATCAAGAATAAATCATTGCAGCTCTAGAATAAAGCATCCATGTTGGGTCATGTGATCAGTGACTGAGGAGCAGTGGCTGATGGGTAACTGGGTCCAGTTGTGTTTACAGGTGGAGCCAACCACACCCATCTCTCCCAGCACACCTGGAGTCAAACCGTGGAGCTCGGCCCCCGAGGAGAAGCAGGTTCCAGCGACGACACCCACCACGCCCAGCCCGGCGCCGGCCCCCTACCGACCGGCCGTGTGAGTGCCCCTCTCCGCCGCCGCTCCCCTGCAGGGGCGTTCAGTGACTGCATGTGGGTTGTCGTTCCAGGATCTACTGGGATCTGGACGTCCAGACCAACGCAGTGATCAGAGAGCGCTCGGCAGCCAATCACCTGCCGTCGCACCCCGAGATCGAGCTGCAGCGGGCTCAGCTGGTCACTAAGCTGCGGCAGCACTACCACGAGCTGTGCCACCAGCGAGAAGGTAGCCGAGCGTCCACTGACAGCGCCTCGCTCCCACAGAGCGCATCATGTGGTGTGTGTGTCCGCCGCAGGCATCGACCCGCCGCGGGAATCCTTCAACCGATGGCTGTTGGAGAGGAAGGTGATTGATAAAGGCCTGGACCCGCTGCTGCCCAGCGAGTGTGAGCCCGTCGTCTCGCCGTCCATGTTCCGGGAGGTCATGAACGACATTCCCATCAGGTAGGGAACCTGAACCCTGGTCCAGATAGGGCAACAGTGCTCAAAGTGGGGCTCGCGGGCCATTCACAGCCTCTGGACTGATCTTGTGCAGCCCGCTGACCACACCAAAGGAATAAATTAAATAATTTAGAACAAAACTACGACTTTTTAAATTAAAATCTACTTTAAAAGATGTAGGATGCAACACAATGTGATTAAAATTCTTGAAAATGAATTTTCAAGAACTTCCAAGTGTTTTTAAGGCTTGGAAAATTCTTGATTTTTGTGTAAAGTCCTTGAAAGTTCTTGATATTCAAACTACACAGTTTTGGAATAAAGTTTAATTAAAAGCTTACATTTGGAAAATGTTATTGACAGTTGAAACCAGGTATTTACATACACCTCATGAAAAGACAAAATTTTCTTCATCGCTGTCTGAAGTTAAATCAGAATAAACTTTTCTGGTTCAGGTCAGTTAGAAATACCTGAATTATTTCTATTAGCTAAATGCCAGGAAACTTAACTTGAAAATTTTTGTAACTTTTTGCATATTGTGTTTTAGTATTTACTTTGATCAGGAAGATCATTAACCTTAACAGGATTTGTTTTAATTATTTTAATGTAATAAATATTTGTTATTCCTAATGACTCAGTGACCTATTGATCATCTTATATTTGATATGTTAAACAGTGTTATTGAAATTGGGGGATTTTTGTTAGATTTGTTGTCAGACTAGTCAGGTGTACAGGAAACCTTTCAAAACATAAAATTTTGTTTTATTTTTGTCTCCTTGTCCCTGCTCTAGAATGGAGAATATTATGACAAAAAAGTATTAATAGCAGTTATAGCTGATATCCAATAACAATGAATTGAAATAGTCTTTTTTTTGTTGTTGTTATTTTAAATTGTTTTTATCTCTAAGTTGGTTTTCTGTAAAGTTATGAAAACTTACCTTGAAAGGGGCTAAATTTTACTCTGGGAAACCAGGAAAATGTGGGAAGATTAGTTTTGGATCTACAATCCTGTTTCTGTAAAAATATCTGATTACTTTGTTTAGGTAAAATAGTTCATGTTTAGTTTACTGTTGAGCAGGTAAAAGAGTCACAACAACATTTTGGTCATTTTAGTTTTTAAAATTATTTTTAAAAAAAAATTTTTTTAGGACTCGTGAGTATTTCTGGTCTGACAATTTTGACTCACGTGACCAAAGGTTTGTACAACCCTGGTCTATGCGGCTTGGTGGGGTTGTGGCTGCTGATTGACCCGGTTCTGGTCCGTTTGTGTCCATCAGGTTGTCCCGCATCAAGTACAAGGAGGAGGCCCGGAAACTCCTGTTTAAATACGCCGAGGCAGCAAAGAGGATGATCGACTCCAGGTGAGTCCCAGCCGACCAATCACAGGGTGGGACGGCGCTGTGGGTGTGGCTCATGCTGACCTTTGACCTGTGCAGGAATGCGAGTCCAGAGAGCAGGAAGGTGGTGAAGTGGAACGCCGAGGACACGATGAACTGGCTGCGCAGAGATCACTCCGCCAGCAAGGAGGACTACATGGTAACGCCTCAGCATCACATCACTTTCTGTCACATGACTTCACCAGCCAATCAGGAGCTGAGCAGGAGGTCACTGAAACTAGAGCTGGGCCATCCAGCTTAGAAATAAACTTTTTCATAGCAGATCCAGTTTTAGATTTTTTTTTTTTTTTTAACAAAATTACAAATGATAGAAAATATTTTATTTACTTTTATTTTTTCAGTCATCCCTTCTGTGAGTTGGACGACGGTGTATCAGGACCAGGCGACAAGAATTTTTGTTTAATTGTGACAATGTAGCAATAAAAAAAAAAAAAAATTTTACATTAACGTCTAAATACTTTTAATAAAAAACTTGTAGAGATGCATTAATATGAACAGCTCCGTTGTGATTCTTTGAAACAGTCGTTACAAAGTTCTGCTGCTGCAAAGTATAACTTCACAGCAAACTTTAATCATTTTAGCTTTTATCTTTAGTGTAGAAGTTGTCATAAATTTATTATCTCATTCTCCTAATATTAGGACTTTATTCTGGTAATATTTCAACTTCGTTGCACAACTTTTATTCTCTGAATTAAAATAAAAAATTGTAGTCTGGCCCTGATACACCGTTGTAGATTTGACTTGATTTAGAAGTCCATATAGACAAGATGGCCGCTCTGAACGCTGACATCGCTGAACAATGGAAACAAAAGGATTTTCCTAAAATTAACCTTCAAAACCCAAACATTTCTAACTGAAAGCAGACGCTCAGGCCCCGCCCCCTGACAGGTTCAGCGACCCCGATGTCTCACCTGTGCCTGTGTCTGCAGGACCGCCTGGAACACCTGAGGCAGCAGTGCGGGCCGCATGTTACGGCCGTCGCCAAAGACTCTGTGGAAGGAATCTGCTCCAAGATCTACCAGCTGTCGGCGGAATACAGCCGCCGCCTGAGGCAGACGCACCTGAGCCTGCTGCAGGACCCCTCCACAGGTACACACACACCTGAGCTGCTTTTATTTATTCTAAATAGTTTTTTAATGTACCGGTAACTTTGGTGATGGGCTAAACTAGCTTCATACCTTTCTATTTTTATGTGTCGAGTATAAAAGCCTCAACCTAGCCAAATCTGCAGCCAATCACAGCCAGGTGTTTTCATCCAGTCAGACTATTTCTTTTAAATCCTGCATTCATGTTGATAAATAACAACCAATCACAACCAACAGATCATATTACCGCACCAAGCCGCAGACATTAAACCAAACCTTCAGATTTATGTGAATACAATAAATAAATTAATTTTGTATCCTTTTGATTAATGACATTCCGATCAGGTTTTTTTGTTGCTGATACCGATCACCCATGAGGCTGATCATCTGAATTGGCTGTTCAGTTTTCACTTCAGGAATAAATGCTACTCTGTGATCTGGCAAAATGGAAAAACGATCTGGTAATAAATTCACTTAATTTAGACGTAAAACATGCTAAATACTTGCAGACATAAAACAGCAGCTACTCCGAAAGACCGAAAAACCTGCAATCAGTAAAGTAATATTTAACAGTAAGGCTCTCAGCCATAAATTATTCACATCACAGATATCTAATAATGTCAAGAAACTGACTTTGTGTGTGACCCTGTTTGACCTCGTGGTTGTAGAGACGTGCGCGTCGCCCCCCCAGTCACGGCTCGTGTACTGCTACCCGGTCCGGCTGTCGATCCCGACCCCCGCCCTGCCCCGCGTGGAGCTGCACTTCGAGAACGACATGGCCTGCCTCCGCTTCAGAGGAGAGATGGTTAAGGTCAACCGGGGACACTTCAGCAAGCTGGTTGGTCCTGTAGTCTGGATACTACTGGGAGTAATCTGATTACTCTGCTGTCTCTCCAGGCCTTCTGTCTGGTCATTAATTGTGTTTCTGGAACTGTAAATCAATGATCGGGGTGCCAATACTTTCTTCATCTGAACAGAAACTGAAGTTACAACAGTTTGGGATTTTTTCATTAACTCAGCTTGAATGAGTTTTTAAAGTGTGTTTGCTCATTTTTATTAGTTAAATATTTAGTTTTAGTTTATGTTTTATTCATTATAGTAGTAGTTTTAGTTTGTTTCATACTTTGGTTAATTTTTAGGTGCAGAACTCAAAAAGTACTGATTATGTTAATTATACTATTTTAATAAAAACAACAAGCTGGCTGGATGTTTTCCCAACTTCTGCTGTCGCCATTTAGCCGCATGAGTGCACAAAGATGACTGACGTAAACTGCTGATTCCACAGCAGCTCAAAAGACTCATGAATAGATTAATAAACATGAAAGCCAAGGACATTATATCTATAATTTCAGATATTTTATATGTTTTAGTTTTATAAACACACAGCTAAACTAAAGCTAAAGTCTTGATCTCAAGATCACACCATAAATCTGGGCGTAGTGATGACCTCTGACCTCTGACCTGAACCTTCAAAGCCACAAAAAGACTGTTCCAAAGTCGGCCTTCTGTCACCTGAAGAACGTTTCCAGGATCAGAGGACTAATGTCCGCTGTTCCAGAACAATGCTGCTGCTGCTGCTCGTGTTTTCACTAAAAACAGGACCCTATCTTCACCTGTCTGACTGTCCCCACCTGTCTTCACCTGTCTGACTGTCCCCACCTGTCTTCACCTGTCTGACTGTCCTCACCTGTCTGACTGTCTCCACCTGCAGGAGCTGCTGTACAGGTACAGCTGCATCGATGACCCTCGCTTTGAGAAGTTCCTGGCCCGAGTTTGGTGCCTCCTGAAGCGATACCAGGTGACTGTTCTCCAGCCGGTCCGGTTCCGGTCCAGTAGTTCTGCGGTGACAGCTTCGTTAACTAGGTGTGTTTGTGTCCAGGTGATGTTTGGCAGCGGTGCTAACGAGGGCAGTGGCCTGCAGGGGGCGCTGCCGGTGGCGGTGTTTGAGGCGTTAAACCGGCAGTTCGGCGTCACCTTCGAGTGTTTCGCCTCGCCGCTCAACTGCTACTTCAAGCAGTTCTGCTCCGCCTTCCCCGACATCGACGGCTTCTTCGGTTCCAGAGGGTGAGGCGCTCACCTGGCCAGGTGATGTGGGCGGGGCTTATCGGGGCGGCACTGACGCTGTGTGTGTTTCAGGCCGTTCCTGTCCTTCAGCCCGGTCAGCGGCTCGTTCGAAGCCAACCCGCCGTTCTGCGAGGAGCTGATGGACGCCATGGTGACGCATTTCGAGGTGAGAGCCGGGCCGCTGCGGGCCGGGTCCGGGCCGGTTCTGGACTCATTGGTCCGTGTCTCCATCAGGAACTGTTGGATCGGTCTTCCGAGCCGCTGTCCTTCATCGTCTTTGTTCCTGAGTGGCGCGACCCAGTGACGCCGGCGCTGACCCGAATGGAGGCCAGCCGGTTCCTGCGGCACCAGCTGAACGTCCCGGCCTACGAACACGAGTACCGCTCCGGGAGCCAGCACATCTGCAAGCGGTACCACTCTGGTTTTGATTGGCCAGGCGGGCTTAGCAGAGCGACATGCTGAGTCCAGATTTATTCATACCCCTAACATAGAGCTGGATCAAAACAAAATCGGCTATTTCTGATTTTCAAAAAGTATTAGGGCCAGGCTACAATTAGTTTTTTCCATTATAAAGTTATAATATCAGCAGAATAAAGACGCAAGTTTACCAGAAGAACGTCGTAAAATTCAAAGAATAACAGTTCCTGGTTATCAGGGTCTAACAGAGCAGCTCAATCAGTCTGCCAATCTGGTTACTGCCACCTACTGGTCAGTTTGCTCAAAAATTCAGCTGCTGATAATTTTATGCCGATGTGTAAAAAGTTGAAGTATTTCCTTTGTGTTGGAGTTCTCATAAAATTATTACTTTATTCTCCTAATATTACAATCTTATCCTCGTAATTAAAAATAAAAAATTGTAGCCCGGCAATGACAGTCGTAGAGTTGACCTGACTTTAAAGTATAAGTAAACAGTAGATGCAAAACACGCTTTTCCAACAACATGGCCACCCTGGCATCAATCTGAATGATAAACAGTGCAAAGGTGAAAAGAAAATATCCATATTGTCCAAAAAAAAGAAAAAATTACATTTTTAAAATGTGTTTTTTTTTTTACCCCTCCAGGGTCTTTTGTGGGCTCTAGTGTCCCTTATATGACAGCAGGCTGACAGGAAACGGGGAAGGAGAGGGGGGGAGACATGCGGCAAATGTCGTCGGGTCCGGGAGTCGAACCCGGGACGGCCGCGTCGAGGACTCAAGGCCTCCAAATGCGGGTCGCGCTAACCACTACGCCACCACGGCATGCCCAAAATGTTTTTTTTATATATATATATATTTTTTTAGGTTTAACAACACGTTTTGCTGATTGGAGGTAACTGTGTGGTTCTGTAACAGTCCAGTCAAAGTCCTGGCCTAAAGATTAGGATTATGGTTTTGAACCTTGCAGGGTATGAATACTTTTGGACTGCGCTGTCCCTGCCTCTTTTGTTTTGGGAAGCGTGTTCTGACCCGGTTCTGTTTCCAGGGACGACATGTACTACCGGGCCGTCCACGGCACCGCTGTGCTCTTCCTCCAGAACGACGCTGGCTTCGGAAAATGGGCTCCGACTCCGGAGCGTCTGGCGGAGCTGACGGCGGCGTACCGCCCCTCTCTGTCTCGCACTTCCTCCTTGTCGTCCCCTGGCCCCGCCCAGTCCGCCCCTGGAGACAGAGACTCCACCCCTAAGGCCTCTGATAGGACACAGAGTGCAATGATGTCACCTGGCGGCCATGACAGCAACAACAACGGCAGCAGCAGCAGCAGTAGCAGCCCTCAGGACAAGCTCACTGCGATGTAGAGGGGCGTGGCCACTGCAGGCCACGCCCCTAATGTAAATGTGTGTTTACGAACATCACCAGTCCCTCACCAGCACCTGTAGCACATCCTCACCTCTTATCGGTAATCTACCACCGCCATCAGGGGGCGGAGCCTCATTTAAACTTCACTACGTCTCTTTAGTCTGTTGGCTGCTCTGATTGGTTGAAGCTCACCTGAAGCTGAGTGATGTCAGCGTCTGAACTGCTTCAGAGTTCCAGCAGTAAAATCCACCTGAGGGGCGTCCCCTGATTGGTTGTTATGGCAGCTATCATGTCTGGGACCCGGGCCCTATAGCAGGGGGCGTGGCCTCGGTAGCAGAGGGGCGGGGCATCAGGTAATCCTGAAACTGTGACAAGTAGTCATGGAAACGATCTTTCAGTCCCAATCCAGTTCTGTGATTCACACGAGATTAGAAAATACAAGCTGTTAAGGTGAGCTTTAGTCTGACCCAGTTTAATTCATACCAGATTAATCTGGATTAAACCAGATTTATCTGGTGTGAATTAAACCAAATTAATCCAGTTTAATCTGGTGACCTCTCTAATCTAGTTTGGTTCAGTTCAGTTTTTTTTTTTTAATTTGTTTTGATTTCTTTGATCCATTACAATCTGGTTAGATCTAGTTTGATTTGTTTGGACCTACTCTAATCTGGTTCATGTTTGTTAGATCCAGTATGTACAGGCTTTGGCCAAATAAATCTGGTATGAAGGGATTTGGGTTGTGTTGGGATGGGATATAACCAGATTATTCTGGTTTAATCCAGTTTAATCAAGTGAACTCTAATCCAGTTTAATTCACACCAGGTTAATCTGGATTAAACCTGATTAATCTGGTGTGAATTAAACCAAATTAATCCAGTTTAATCTGGTGACCTCTCTAATCTAGTTTGGTTCAGTTCAGCATTTTTTTTTATTTAATCTGGTTTGATTTCTTTGATCCATTACAATCTGGTTAGATCCAGTCTGATCTACTTGGATTTGGTTGGACCTAATCACCTGAGTGAAGTTGGCCCCCCCACCTTCTTCAAATTAGACAAAATTGGTGTCAATCAACTCGGCTACGTTTGTGCTGGTTTGTGCAGCAAAAATTTTCGTTTGTGCCGCTATCATTTTAAAGATATAAAGAAATGTTTTTAGAGGTCATCAAAGGTCAACCAGCCCCCCACCTTCTTCAAATCAGACGAAATGGGTGTCAATCAACTCGGCTACGTTTGTGCTCGTTTGTGCAGCAAAGATTTTTGTTTGTGCTGCTATCATTTTAAAGATATTAAGAAATGTTTTAGAGGTCATCAAAGGTCAACCAGCCCTCTTAATATCTTTAAAATGATAGCTGCACAAATGAAAGTCTTTGCTGCACGAACCAGCACAAATGTAGCCGAGTTGATTGACACCCATTTCGTCTGATTTGAAGAAGGTGGGGGGGCTGGTTGACCTTTTGACCTTTACCCTTTCCTTAATATCTTCAAAACCGATGCAGCACAAACAAAAATCTTTGCTGCACAAACGTAGCCGAGTTGATTGACACCCATTTCGTCTGATTTGAAGAAGGTGGGGGGCTGGTTGACCTTTGATGACCTCTAAAAACATTTCTTTATATCTTTAAAATGATAGCGGCACAAACGAAAATTTTTGCTGCACAAACCAGCACAAACGTAGCCGAGTTGATTGACACCAATTTTGTCTAATTTGAAGAAGGTGGGGGGGCCAACTTCACTCAGGTGACCTAATCTAATCTGGTTCATGTTTGTTAGATCCAGTATATTCTGATTTAATCTAGATAAATCTGGTCTGAAGAGGTCTGGGTTCTGTAGGGATGGGTTAGTCTGGATTAATCTGGATAGAACCAGTTTTATCTGGTTTAAACCGTTTTTTTCTGACCGTGTCCATCTTTAATAGGAAGAAAGCTGACTCCTCCCACTTCTGAGTGCTCTCTGATTGGCTGGTGGTGGACCTATCAGGCGCCTGTCTGTGTGTAGATAGTGTACAGCTGGACTGATTTGAGGTCTGTTGATGTTTTGCTGTTGATCAGTTTTTATTTGGTCTAATTTAACCTTTTTAAAGAGATGAAATGTGTTTGTGTGTTTTAACCGAACCAAAGTGTTTATGATGTATATGAGTGTGTACAGTAGAGCCGCGTATGACAGCTGGGCTCCTCCTGCTCTGCATGAACCCGCTGGAGGAAGTTCAGACCTGGACTAGGTGGTCTCCTCCGGGGTCCTTCCAGCTTCAGTGTAAATTCAGTCTGTCCTTCGTACTGCCTGCAGAAAACCTGCAGCTTCTCTCCTAGTAAAAATATATCCAGCCCAGTACGACCAGTCACCTCGTCCTTCTGCACACACAGACATTCTTGCTATCTTCCTGAGGACTTCAGTTAATTTTTCATTTATTTATCTAGCCTGACCCGTGATTCAAATGCTTCTGCTCCTTATGGGGTTAAGCTTTAGGCCCCATAAAAACCATAAGATGTGACTGAATGTCCACGATGAAGTGAAAACCCAGAAGTTAAAGTTCACCTTTGTCCGGTTCGGTTGTACATCTAAACCCAGTTAAATAATAGTTCTATACAAAAAAAAACCCCAACCTGGATTTATGCCATCATTGTCATCCTATACTGAGCTTTTATTTTGAAACCTGGAGCCGGAACCTGGAGCTTCTATTTTGACATAACTGGCCGGAAATTTACCAGCTTCACTAGACGGAAATGATGGTGTAACTTCCTGGAAGTAAACATCAAACTTCAGATTGATTATTGATCAGCAGCAGATTAAAAATAAACTTTTAACCTCGCGTCCAGTCAGAGCGCCAAATCTATACCCGAACCACGTAAATTCCGTCGGTCTGTGCTGCTGTAGCCACCGTTAGCCTAGCTGAGTTACCTCGGTTCAACCCGGAGCTGACCTGACCGAAACGAACCGCAGCAGAACTTCGGAGCGGGCCCAGCATGGGAGCTCATCGCAGCGAAGGAGGCCGGGAGTGGCTGGAGCAGGTCGGAGCGGAACATCCGGACCAGAACCCGGTAAGAATCCCGGAGGAGGAGGCAGCTAGCGGCGGCTAACTGGGCAGCTAGCTGCGGCTAACAGAGCAGCCCCCATTTTAGCTTAAAATAATAAATGTAACAAATTTAGATTACTTGCAATATTCTTTGATTGAATTGGTGTCAGTTTTTAGTTTCCTATTATTTTCAGTTTTATTTCATTTTCTTATTGTTTTGGTTTTTGTTTAGTTTTTTTCACCTTTGGTAATTGACGTATTTACTTTTAATGTTATTCTTTTACTTTATGCAAATCAAGCTACAATAAAATAAATGTTATTTTAGTTTTTTTGTATGGAAGCCTATTTCCGCCACTGGTAAAATAAAAAATCTCACTTCAAAATACTCTCTCGAAATAATGAGATACTATCAAGATCTATATAGGTAAGTGTGTGTTTTAGCCGTTTATGTTAAATTTTGTGAATTGTAATTTCTACCAATTTTTTTTGGTTGTTCTTTAGACAGAATATATGTAAGTTAGTTTAAAACCAAAATCTGTAATTAATTTATACATTTTCAATTGTTTAGATTACTTTGGTAACTGTTAGATCCTCTAATTAATTTGAGTATCTCAGAAGACACCGGGTAGATTGATGGCGTTTATTGTTTTGGGCAAATGTGTGATGACGGGAGGTTTTTGTAAAATATTTTTTTTGACCAGTACATGTGCACTGGGAGGTGCGAAGCGGCGAGGAGACGCTGATCGACGTAACACCGGCAAAGATCAGCCTCTGCTGGTCAGGGCGGAGGCCTTCTTTGTCCTGGATCTTGATAGTTTTTATTTGATGTTTTTTTTTTTTTTTACCAGAGTGGCGGAAACGGGCTCTCATATTTTTGTTTCAGATTATTGACTCTATATTATATTTAGCAGAATTTTGTTGCAAATTCAGAACTTCATTGTTGTAAATTCCGTTTATGAAATATTTATTTGAGGTTTGTAATATGCTCATTAACTTGGTTCCAAACTGATCAGAGGAAACTTTAAGCTTCATTTAAAGTTTATGAATTATAGTTTCAGTTCAACAGAAACGATTATGAGAGACTAAATCTGGTTCTCTTCTGGACCACCAGAACATTTTCTCTGGTCAGAAAATGAGGATGGGAATCTATATTTAGTAGCCATAAACTCAAAATTATTCATACCTCTGGCAAATTTAGATTTATTTTGTAGGAAATGCCAGTTTAAAATAAAAAATAAAGAAAGAAAGAATTACCTTTTTTTTAATGTGCTGTGGTGGCGCAGGGGTTAAGCACAACCCATATAAGAAGGCCTTAGTCCTCGTCGTGGCTGTCGCAGGTTCGATTCCTGGCCTGGCGACCTTTGCCGCATGTCTTCCCCCTTCTCTCCTTACCCACTTTCCTGTCAATTAACTATCAAATAAAGGCCACTAGAGCCAATAAAACCTTTAAAAAAAAAGAATTACCTATTTTTATTAGACAGAATAACCTTGTTTATAATAATGATGATGATGGAGGAGGAGGAGACACTGAACTGCCTGTTCTTCATCATCTAGAAGCCGTGGAACCTGATGATCAAACATCGACATGTCCAGAGACGAGGACGGCGCTCACACACTGCAGTCAGGTGAGTGCAGCTGCACTGTGGTTCTGATGGGTCCAGTTCTGACCCGGTCCAGTCTAATCCCGTCCCGTGTTCCACCTGTGAGTAGCTACACGGATCCCCAGGTGTCCATGGACCTACTGAGGGCCGTACTTCAGCCCAGCTTCAACGATGACATCATGGCGGTTTTCAGGAAGTACCAGAAGGTCAGAGGTCACACCGTAGGGTCAGGGCCACATGCGGACAGGTGTGGTGTGTGACCAGGTGCGTCTGTGTTGCAGTTCTTTGAGAAGGCAGCGGAGAATGTGAAGGAGAACGTCGGCGAAGATGTCCAGACGGACCAGCTGATCCGGGAGGCCTGCAGGAATGTTCTGGAACATGTGAGGTCACTTCCTGTTTCCTCCCATAGCAGCCTAGTCTACCTTCACTCACCTGGTTCTGTAATTTCATTACCAGGCCAAACAGCTGTTTCCAGAGGTGGAGGGCAAAAGAACGGGGTCAGAAGTCACGATGAAGGTACACGCCCTCTGACTGACCAATCAGAGCAGGCTGTGACTCAACTTGGTTCTGACCTGGTTCTGTTTGTCTTGCAGAGATCCAGAGCAGTTGATGAAGACTTTGTGATCAGAGGAAATCTTCTACCTAAGAAGGTAGCGTGTTAGCCAGGTGTGACCTGAACATCTCCATGTTTGACGTTAGCTAGCTTGCTGGCTAGGCTATGTAAGCTGGGTAGCTAACAACTAGCTAACATAACGTGTACTATGTTGGCGCCTAACATAGCCGTTTAGCTTTGTTAGGCCGCCATGTTAGCTTGTTAGCAGGTGCTTTTTTGCACCTGTTGTGGGTACATGCTAATTTTTTGCCGGTTGGCTGATCGCCAAATCAGGTGAGGATGTTGACTGTTGCCTTCGTGTGATTGGTCCATCTCTGTCCTCAGAGGAAAAGTCGTCCAGGTCCCGTCGTCTCCTCAGACCGTCCTGCCAACTACCCTCTGTGAGTACCTGACCAGGTGACATCATCAGCCTCCAGGCAGACCGCAGCACCTTATTGGTTTGAATTTTTCTTCTCAGAGTGAAGCCGAAGGCGGAGCCTGTGAAGAGGGAGGGGCCAAAGGTGAGTCTGTTCTTAAACTCTGACAGGTGAGCGTCAAAGGTGTGCTGTTAGCTGATTACTGCCACCTAGTGGTCAGGCTGGAGGGAGGAGCCATTGCTAATGGAAATCACCTGTGAGGAAGTTCACCTGTGTGTGTGTGTGTGTGTGTGTGTGTGTGTGTGTGTGTGTGTGTGCGCGTTTGTTTCTAATACCTTGTGGGGACCATTTTCCTGACACATACTACGTTGTGGGGACCCACTGCTGCTTGTGGGGACCGAAGCCTGGTCTCCACAAGGGGAAACACTGTTTTTGGGTCAGGGGTCAGATTTACGACTACGGTGTGAATTGAGTTTTGGTTGGTTAGGGTTACAGTAAGGTTTAGGCTGTAGAAATGAATGGAAGTCAATGGAAAGTCCCCGCAAAGATAACTGCGCAAACGTGTGTGTGTTTCAGTGGGATCCGTCCAGACTCAACGACAGCAGCACGTTCGTTCTTGGCTCCAGAGCCAACAAGTGAGTCACCAGCACCAATCAGAAACAGGCGTGATGTCATGAGATCAACTTTGATAAACTTTGTTGAGTAGCTGAACAGGAAGTGAGTCATTGGCTGCTGTGATGTCATCACAGGGCGCTGGGGATGGGCGGAACCAGAGGGCGGATCTACATCAAACACGCCGACCTGTTCAAGGTGAGTCTGGCTTCCTGTCACATGACTTGTGAGTGCAGGCGTGCTGCTGACCTGTGGGGGGCGCTGTGTTTCAGTACGCCGCTGACGCCAAGGACAAGCAGTGGCTGGCAGAACGGCACCACATGAGGGCCACAGGGGGCAAGATGGTGAGAACTGTGGTACCACCAGAACATTCTGGTTCTGTTGACGGTTCTGCTGAATCTCTGATTCTGACTCGTTTCTTTTCAGGCCTACCTTCTGATTGAGGAGGACATCCAGCATCTGTCCCAAAGCGACGAGTACAGGTGAGGTCTGGTTCTGTTCTCCAGAACCGGCAGTGTGCGTTCAGATGAAACCTGAACAAACAGATTCAGGCTGAGTCAGCCGAACTGATCCACACTCCGGACCAGAACATTACAGCATCCTGACTCTCTGGTTCTGACCCACCGCTCATTGAACTGGATCAGAACCAGACGGACGGTGGGAGGAGCCTGTTCTTCTTCTCCTGTTTTGACCTCCTTCAGTTTCATGTTATCTATTTGATTTCCTTTTGAGATCAATAAAGTATTTTTGAATTGATTCATTTTCCTTTCCTGCAAAAAAGAAATTGACTATTTTCTTAGTTTAATTTTCATATTTCTTGCTTAGTTTATTGTTGAGCAGGAACTAAATTCTCAAATCTTTTTAAAAAAAACAATGGTTTCCATGGTAACCCGCGTGTTTTTCAGGGACTGTCCGGACGTGCGGATGGACGAGCTGAAACCGTTCGGCGTTCCTCCCTGGATGGTGGAGAAGATGCAGCGCGCCATGGAGGCTCAGAGGGACAACGACCCCTGAAGGTCACATGACCCCAGGGCTCTGATCATGTGACCCCTTCATTATTATTTTTATTATTGGATGTTTCTAGTTTTGTTTCTCCTGCTGAAAAAACAAACAAATAAAGTCTGTTTTGTAGACGATGTTTCTGCTGTCTCTCAGCTGTGACATCACTTCCTGTGATCAGCTGACCTTTGGTTCTAGCAAACATGAAGCTCAACCAAACGCTCTAAGGACATGACGTCAGATCTTTATTAGAAAAAACACCTGGGGGGGACAGAGGGCTGCAGTGAGGTCATCAGAGTGGGCGGGGTCACTCAATTCCTTCCTGTTTGTCTTTAATGGCGACCCGGAAGCGTTCCTCCAGCAGCGACAGCTCACTGATCAAGTCTGTGATGGCATTGGTGAACGCTTCCTGGGGAGAACACGACATCACTTCCTGTTAGACACCACTTGCTGTCAGCAGGGAGGCATCTTAGCTGGCGTGCACATGCGAGTTACCTGGGGACTGTAGTCAGGTGTGGTCTGGACCCGGATGACGATCTTATGCTCCAAGGGGTGAGGAACTTTATAACCGGCGAAGAGAACCTGGGGGTCCTTCAGCAGCTGACTGGAACACACACACACACACACCTGGTCACTGGGACAGCCTACCTGCTGGACCTCTGTTATGTTTGCATTCAGGTAACATCAGTGAATGAAAACTGAGGAGCAGCAAAGGAGGTGGATTAGTGGCTGATGATGTCATATGGAGCTGGTAGCATGTTAACATTGTTACACAGTAATAGTTGTCAGTCAGAGGCCTCTTTAAAGACATTGCAAGACTGACTGCTACTGGAGATCCTTCCACAGCATCACTATTTGTTCTACAAAGACGATCTGAGTTATAATATTTAGTTTTCTGTTTGGATAAATGAAGGATTTTTTTATTTACTGATTCCTGATATTCATCAGCAGTAATCCCAATAACCTGGAGCATCATGTTTAAAGCTGTATGGCTTTAATCAATTTTAACATAAAATCGATTTCACCACACATTCCAGATATCTGAAACTGGTTTATGACTAGAAGTATTAGCGAATTAAGATATTTCTAATGATATTTAGACTATATGAAATACGTATTTTAAATGTATTTATTTTGATTTAATTACATTCTTACTAGTACAAAATGTCAGTTTTAATTCGAGATGTCTGCCATTAATTACTAAGTTAAACCACATTAATCCGAACATGATATCTGGAATAAACCTTTTCAGCTTTGATCATTTTCACATTTAAATCTACACTGTTCTTGGTTCAGGGTCACTGCTGAACGTGTTCAGGACCCGGTTCATCCCAGGCAGTTCAGGATCAGGGAAGTTCTGTTCTGTGTGGTTCTGTTTGGACCGGTTTTGTCTGCTGTGTGGTTCTGTTTGGACTTGTCTGCCGGTGTTGTGTGTGAGTTGGTCTCACGCTCGGATGATGTTGCCCAGCGTGTGGTCCTCCTTGTTCAGGGTGAACAAACAGGCGTTGGGAACCTTCGTGTCTTTGCTGATGCTGATCTTCTTCTCTCCCTCAAACAGCAGAAATGACTCGAAAGCTGGAGGAGCGTTCATCTTTCCGTCCGAACCGAACCTGGATCAGAAGTACCGCTCCGAAACACTTCCGCTCAACTGCTTTTCTTCTTCTACTTTAGATTTTACCAAAAGCTCGTTGCGCTAGTGCCATCTGCTGGATTTTACTTTATTCATTTTCTTCTTCTTTTTATGGCGGTTGGCAAGCAACGAATTGATGTGCATTACCGCCATCTACTGGAGTGGAGTGTGGACCGGGCTGCTACATGTACATTATCCCATCCCCCCCCAATAAACTTCTCTATATCCTTTCTATCAATTTCGTCTTCTTAAGGTATTTAAGGTAAAGAACAAATTATTCAGAAGTATAAATTGTGTCCAAAATATCTTGTTTATTTAACTGTAATTTATTGTCTTGTAATCTACATACTAATTCCCATCTCTCAACAGAATATTTGGAACAGAACAAGAAAACATGTTTTACTGTTTCTTCTTGAAAACAAAAATTACATTTTCTTTCCTCAGATTCTCTTAAAGGGTCAGTATTGTTCAAAGACCTAAGTCATTATTCAACTGAGCAACCACATTTACAAACTTGAATTCCCAATTTCAACCTTTCAACGGTCAATATTAGGCCCAAATATTTTTCTGCAACTAATAAAAACATGTTCTGTCATTTTTGCAGCAATTACAATGTTTTCCTATCTCAAGAAGAGTGCCATTCATTTCTTATTCTGCTTATAATTATATCCTCCTTCCTATTTATTCCACCAATTCTTGTGACATCAACTGTATATTGTATTCCACATAATTGTCTTGCTTCTATCTCATTATTCACCTCATTTTCTATCATTTCTTTCTAAACACATTTAGATAACTTTATCAAAATCTACATTTTTAGCAGCGTCCATAGACAACCTGAATCCACATTGTTTCTATATTTTTGTAATCTCATATGTATTACTTCCCTTTTCAACACTTAACGGACTATAATAAACCACTACATTTACTTATTCTAGTCTCCTCTAAAGCCAATAACGATGCACATAATTCTACTGTATATTTAAAAAATGCCGTTTTTTTTCATCTTAGTCTTTGATTCAGAATTCACTACTAGTACTCTACTGGCTTCAGTTTTTTTTAATCTTTTGAGCCATTTGTATCAATATGCAAATGAACATTATAATTATTCCCTTTATTTTGCTTAAATGCATCTTTCACTTGTGCCTACATTATATCTTGTCTTTGCTTTTGATGTGCTGTTCTTTATTGCAAAATAAGTTTGTTTTGTATAATTTTGTTCTTTAATGATAAGAGTGTGAATAAACCTCAGCAGCTCTAATAAGAGGCAGATTTATTTAGTGTTTAATATCAAAGTAATTTAAAATTCTGATATTTCAGATCATATTTTGTTTTTTTTTTCAATTCATCTATGAAAATTGACTTATTGACACTGGAAAACCAAAATAATTAGAATATTTGTTTTCTTTCGGAGTTTCTATTAAATTTTGAAGATTTTTTTTAAAACTCCCTGTACGTGACGTCAAAATAAAAACGTAATTTACGCAGTTTCCGGTTTAATTTCCAAACCGACTTCTTCAATAACCAGCCATCTCATTGGTGCGTTCTGGATTATTTATGTTTGAAAGTCGGGCGCTGATTGGCTGTTGCCGAAGGAAAGTCAGTTTAAACTGAGGGGCGGGAGAAAGTTCAGTTTGTACTCCGAACCGGCAGCAGCTGCTACTGGACTGAAAGCGAGCTGACACCGAACCGATACCCGGTGAGTCTTTGATGTGGAGCTGACGCGTTTACCTGCTGGTATCACGTGCTGTTTGTTTGTTTGTTTACTCCGGGTCTGAGGAGACGAACAGGCTAACGGCTGTTAGCATGTAGCTAACGGATTGTTCAGGATTCTGACCCGGAGCCCGCAGGTCCGGGTCCTGTCCGGGTTTCGGAGTTCGGCCCGGTTCATTCCCTCTCTCTGTCCCCAGCACGAACGGAACCGAGAGAACCCATGGCTTCCCAGAACATGGACCCCGCAGCGGCTGCAGCGTCCTCCGCGGCCGCCCTGAAGGGAAGCGAAAGCGGCAGCAGCGCGGCCAGAGGCTCGGTGACCAAGCGGTGAGTCCCGAATCGGAACCTCCAGAGTCAAATAAGCAGAGCGAATAAGTCAGAAGCAACGAAACGTAACTTTGTTGCCATGGTAACGGAGGAACATGACCCGCAGCAGACCCAGTAGCTCTGAATTCCGGGTCCAGAACCTGCTGCATGGACTGATCACTGATTGGTCGCGTCAGAACCGCCGGTCTGGGTTCGGGTCCAGTTAAAGTTCTGGTTTTGGTTCCTCTGGGTTCAGGTTTACAAACAGACGACAGTGTGTGAGACTGAAGGACTGAGTGTCCAACCACAGGAGCTCCACAGGGCGCTGCTCTCTCTCCGATCCTTTCTCTCTCTACGCTTCTGTCCTCTACAGAAATACTCAGATTACAGAAATACTCAGATTACTCTGCAGTTGTTGGTTTATCAGAGACGGACAAGAGGCTGAGTACCGCTTCGGGTCATGGAGGGAACAATCAAATCATCTTAAATGTGAACACAACAAAGAAAATGATCAGGGTCAAAGGTCAAAGCCCATTTCCATCATGGGAGAAGAAGTGGAGGTGGTGAGGAAGATAAAAACCTGGATGTTCATCTGCTGTCAGTCTGTTGGTGAGAGCAGCATCAGAACCATCAGAACCAGAGGCCTAAAGAGGCTCAACAGCCTGAATAAGGACTCTGGTTCTGGTTCTGCTCTACAGGCTGTGGAGCCTCTGGAGATGATGATGATGATGCAAATAAGGATTCTTCATAGGATCAAGAGAGTTATGGCCAACCCTGAGCATCGTCTTCAGTCAGAGTCTTCAGATTTGGTGCAGCACAGACTGCTACAGGAGAGCAATAAAGTGTTTTTCTCTCTCTGTCCTCAGGCTGCAGCAGGAGCTGATGACCCTCATGGTGAGTCCGGTCCTGACCTTTTTTATTTTTCCTGTTGCCATAGTAATTGATGGCCTGTTACCATGGTAACAGAGCCATAGATCAGTTCGGTGCCCAGGAGACGGACGGTGTGGACCGACGGACGACTCTGGTCAGAACCGGGTCCAGATCCGATCCTGCTGGTGCCGAACTTCAGACACCAACATGAAGCGCTTTCTGAACACTATCTGGACCGCTGGATGACGTCATCAGAACTCTTGGTTCTGGTGGGGGAAACCAGCAGAACCAAGAGTTCTGAGAGTTCGGCTGGTTCCGGTACCAGAACCATCCAATCAGACGCAGGAACAGGGAGAGACGGAGTTCTTCCTGCTGTCAGGTGAAGTCGGGTCGTCACCAGATGATCCAGAACCAGTTCATTCCTCCATGATTCATTACAACACTGAAGGCTCAGCAGAACTGACCCAATTGGGCCCAGCAGAACTGACCCTGACCACTGGGGATGAATTGGTGCTGGTTACCTGACACCGCTTCACTCTGAGCATGCTCAGACTCATCTGTGGTCATGTGATCACTTAATGCGTTGTATTAAGTGATCATGTGACCTCTGACCTGATTCATGTGACCTCTGTGTGACCTCATGCTGCAGATGTCGGGTGATAAGGGCATCTCGGCATTTCCAGAATCTGATAATCTCTTCAAATGGATCGGAACCATCGATGGAGCTCAGGGGACGGTGCGTACTCACCTGTCTCTCTGTTTATGGTTCCACTAACCCGGTTCTGACCCAGTTTTGCCTCCAGGTGTACGAGGGGCTGCGGTACCGGCTGTCCCTGGACTTCCCGGCCGGCTACCCGTACCAGGCTCCCCGGGTCCGGTTCGTGACGCCGTGTTTCCACCCCAACGTGGACGATCAGGGCGCCATCTGCCTGGACATCCTGAAGGACAAGTGGTCGGCTCTGTACGACGTCCGCTCCATCCTGCTGTCCGTCCAGAGCCTGCTGGGAGGTACCAGAACCGCCAGAACTAGTTCCGATCGCCCTCCACCGAGTCGCTAACTTGCTGTCTCTCCCCAGAACCCAACAATGACAGTCCTCTTAACACGGCCGCCGCAGAACTGTGGGAGAACCAGGACGGTAAGCTTACCAGACCCAGAACCTCAGGCAGTAGTTTCAAGCTGGGCAGACCAGTCGTGTTCTGACCCGTTTCTATTCGTCACTCTGATCAGATCAGCTGTTCCTCTGTAGTAGTCGGTGCACAGGATCTCTGATCAGAGCTGTGATTGGTCAGTCTGCCTTCAGTTCTCTGCCGCACATTTCAGATTTTGGCCCGGTCCAAATCCTCTCCCTCCCTCGTTCATGTTGAAGGTTAAAGGTCACAGTGTGTCCCACATTCTCCTCATCTGCCCATCGTCCTATTTCCACTCTTACACAGTGCATTACCCACAATTCATTGCGGCACGTGACGTTTAGAGTTGAAAGGCAGATTTATGGCAAAGTTCTGGTTTTTCCATCTTTGTAGAAAATATATAAAAGAAAATATCTAGACAAGGCACATTAGTAATAAAGTTTGATTTGATAAACTGAGCAGAAAAAGAAGAAATAAAAAAGAATAATCACAAACTGACTGAGGAAAGAAAAACTAAATGTCACGAATGCAAAACAAATTTCAACTGAAACTTGTAGTATCAGACATTTTTATTATTTTCCATATATTCCGTATGTTTGTCCTGAACTTGATCTTTATTAGCTCCACTTTATACCAAACTAACTTTTAGCTGCATAGAACAGATGGTTTTATGGGTAAAAATCACGTCTCTGTTAGTCAAATAGACTGATAAATTGATTATTAGAACATTTTAATGTGTATTTTTTGCCAGCTTGGAAATCTGGCAAAGTTCACAGAGTGATCTGTCTGTTGTGAAAAGTAGAATAAAATCAGTTTTCAAAAGTCAAATATAGAAATAATTTTTGTTTCTCTGAACATGTGGGATTATATTGAGTTTTCTGTATTCAACAAAACACATTTCTCCAACAAATATCTCCAGCAGAAATATTTTTACTAAAATCCGTTTTGTTGCTGAATGGAGACCAATCCTCCATTTTGGCCGTTCTGTCCCAACCCTGATGTGACTTTGAGTCACAGAGGGAGCAAGGCTTTTCTGCAGTGCATGATGGGAGCTGTCAGTCTTGACGCAGTGCATGATGGGAGTTGTTGTTTCTCTTGCAGCCTTCCGGTCTCACCTCCACACCACGTTCCAGCAGTGAAGCAGCTTCTCTGTGTCTGATTGTATCATATTTTTATGTTTGTTTGCCTCTTTGTGTTAATAAAGAATAAGGTTCTTAATCCAACCAGACTCTGTGTTTCTATGGGAACCAGAACCATGTGAGCCGCCCGCTGCAGAACCAGAATCCTGAGTCAAACGGAGCCGTTTTCTCCCTCCTGGGGATTTATTTGTTCCTTGTTCTAAAAAATTAATCTCATCATAAATCAAAACAAAGTGAAATATTTCAGATTTTTCTGATTGTGGATGGAAACCCAACATGCAGCATCTCAAACTGAAATGTTCAGATCAATAAAATAGATTTTCTGCTGCAGAACCTTCATGAAGACTCTAGACGCGTTAACTCTGGACCCAACAGAACCAGCAGCTCACCTGTTGAACAGATCATGGTCGTCTGCTCCTTCAGATTGAATGGATGGGCACATCTTCCTTCCACTCAACTTTCTGTGCTATAATTTTCACATTATACTAATCCTCTGCTACGTTCTGGGTCAATATTTCTATAGAAGATTTCTGTTTGAGCTCTCGGAACCTGCAGAACCGATCCGGGCCTATCCGACCCAGCAGCAGGTTCCCCGGCAGCAGGCGGGCAGCTTGGTGCTGCCACCGCCGCTGGACGCCACCTCCACCTCCATCAAGTCCTCCAGGCTTTCCTCCGGATCCTCGGCGTCGTTCAGAACCTCGGCCCACGCCGGCTCTGTCGACTCCACCGACCAGAACGCCACCGGGACCTGCAGAACCAGAGAGAGCTGAGCCCGGTTCTGCTGAGCCGGGTTGTGCTGAGGTTCTGGAGGTGGACTCACCCTCTGCTGTAGCTCACCCAGCTGGGCCTCCAGGCCTGCGATGTGATTGGTCAGATCTGGACTGGGCTCTTCCTCCAGAACCAGCCAGGGGATTTGGACCAGTGCCACCCGGGCCGCCAGACCCACCGGGCCGTCGGTACATCCTGAGTGGAAACGGCAGAAGAAGAGGATGCTCCAGTCTGCCCTCTAGCGGGAGAACCCTGCAGGTCACTTCAGGAACAAAATCTGAGGTTTTTCATACTTGATCCGATTTTAATCTTTTTTTCTTCTTTTGTAAAAACGAAATTACAGAAAATATTTTCAAAAAGTGGATTTTATTCAATCATCCTTTCTGTGAGTTTTAAGATGGATTATTAAAGTCTTAATATTAGCAGAATAAAAAAGCAATTTTACCAGAAGAATGTTTTAAAATTAAGAAAAAGATCTTCACTAATAGGGCTGCACAGTGGCGCAGTTGGTAGCACTGTTGCCTTGCAGCAAGAAGGTTCTGGGTTTGATTCCCAGCCCGGGGTCTTTCTGTTTACATGTTCTTCCTGTGCATGGTGGGTTCTCTCCGGTTCTCCAGCTTCCTCCCACAGTCCAAAATCATGACTGTCAGGTTAATTGGTTTCTCTAAATTCTCCCTAGGAGTGTGAGTGTGTGTGTGGTTGTGTGTCCTGTCTGTCTCTGTGTTGCCCAGCGACAAGCTGGCGACCTGTACAGGTGACCCCATCTCTCACCTGGAACATTAAGCTGGAGAGGCAGCAGCTCCTCTTGACCCCAGTAGGGACAAGGTGTTAGAAAATGGATGGATCTTCACTAATAATTAATAATGTGTTAAAACATGAAGTGTTTTCTTATCTGTAAAACTTATAAAAAGTGTAACTTCAACTAATTTTTATAAATTTATTCTTGAGTTTAAAAGAATCATAAATTAGCCCCAATATTCCGTCTTAAAGTCAACCTGAATTCAAAGTCCAATCAAACATTTATCAAACAAGATGGCCGCCCTGGGCGATGACATCACTCTGACCTACAGAAACATGAAGAGAGCATTCGCTAAAATGCTAAATCTTCATAAATAAAATTCAATTAATTTCTAAAATCAGTGCATTGCCCAGCCAACCAGACGCAGGAGGGCGGAGCCAACAACTCACCTGTGTTCACTAGTGAGCGTCTGCTGGAGCGCTGGGTCAGGGGGAACTGACCAATCAGCTCTTTGGCCCTCCGGAGGTCAGACAGGAAGTACTCCACTGCAGACAGGAAGAGAACCCAGAGTCGCTCTGAAGCATGTCTGTCGTCCACGGCAACGGGGGCGGAGTCACAGGCTGACAGCAGGCGCAGCAGGCGGCGAGACAGACCTGCAGAGGGACAGGTGAGCCCAGCAGGACACAGACAGGACAGGTGAGCCCAGCAGGACAGGTGTTACCTGAGCAGATCCGGTGAGCCAGCGCTCTCGTCTCGTCCATCTCTTCCCGCAGGAAGCTGCTGTCGGCTGAACTTCCCAGCGACGCCGCCAGTTGCTGGAAGCAGGAAGTGACCCGACTCAGAGCGTTCTGAGCGCGCTCACACTCTGCCTGCTGCCGCCGCCGTCCCGCTGTCAGCTCGTCCACCGAACGACGCCACCGACTCATGATGGGACGCAGTCAATCGGAGCCCAGTGTCGGCCTGAAAGTCATCAGAAGGTCAGCAGGTAACTGGTGACGCTTTAGTTTGGGTTCAGTCGGGTTTAGATTGAAAACACTTTGGTTCTGGTTCTGATTGATGGTGATCACCACTGGCGCCTCCAGAAAGTTTTTAAAATGGTGGCCAGACCAGCTCAGTCAAAATGTTGGGGGGTACAGCGAAAATAATTCTTTGGGGGGCAACATGACTGCAATGGGGGCCGAGGCCCCCCGTCCCCTGGGGGCGCCACTGGTGATCAGCTGACGTTTAACCGCCAGGCGGCGGCACAGAGCGGTCCAGGCCCGGTCCGCAGAACCGGCAGGCCTTCTGTCTTCACGTTTCCCTTGGTTACGGTTCTCTTCTGAACGAGTCTCTCGAACCCAGACAACAGGAAGCCGACTGAGACTCTGAGACTTAAAACAAACTGCTGAACCACGTTAAACTCCAGATATTCAAACTCATCCAGGAGTTTTTACTAAGCTGATGATACAGGAAGACTGTCTGAGAGAACGGATCGGTTTTCTGTTATCTGCTGAGCCGTTTAGCACTGCATGTACTTTACTTTGCTCTAACATATTTGCATAAAAAACTGCTGTATATATTAGTTTAATTGTGAAAAATATTTCAAAAAAACTTTAATTTCAACCAGATAATGGAGTTAGAGGTTTAAATAATCAAAAGGAATATACACTCTAAAAAATAAAACTAAAAATGTACTTAACATTTTGGTGCAACAAATTTATACTCAAAAATACTGAGTGGACTGGAAACCAGTCAAACCTGTTAGATATGCTTTATCAGTCACATAACTGCAACTTAACCCTCCTGGTAAGTTGAGTGGACACTCAGAGGAAGAACCTTAGAAATGAACAGGAGGGTTAAAAAGAGTTAACAGGAAGAATAGTAGCTGGCACATTTAACAAGCTAAATTAATAAATATAACTGAAATTATAAGTTAGAAAAATAGCAAAGTTAAGTGAAAAGCACATAATTAAGAATGTTACTGAAATATTTGGTTGTCACTGATGGATGAATATAAAAAGTTGTTTAATTTACTTCATTAGAGTGAACCTCCAACATGCTGCTACCTCATGAATCGCTCTTCTATTAAATAATTAACATTATTATTAAAGGACATGTTGAGAGTTTTACCTGAAGCGTCTCACCTGCTGCTGCTCCGTCCTTCCTCTGCGGTGGACGCAGGTTTCTGAAATCACTCAGGTTCTGCTGCTCCACAGGGAGCGTTTGTGTTTTCAATTAACAGGTAGAACAGCTGAGTCCGGATCGCTCTGGACTCCCAGAGGCCCGCCCCTCTAAGCCTCACCTGTCCAGGTGGAACAGGGCACAGGTACGGAGTTTCCATCGAGGAGACGGAGCGTAAACTCACCCAGTGAGTCATGTTTTCTGTTCCAGCTCAGGTCAGACAAAACAGGAAGTAAAGCAGTTTTTTAAATTTCAAATGCAAACGGAAAACGTTTTCCAGTTTGTGGCGTTGTGCAGGTTCAGATCTGGAAACGTTCTCCTTGTAGGGAAACTAAAGGTGTTGGACTTATTCTGAAACACAGACACATTTTTTGGTTTTGGTCATTTTCAGTAGTTGCTGTTCCACCTCCTCACATCACCCTTCTAGAACAGCTCAGCTGGAAAACCTGAAACAAATCAAACTGGTTTTGTCTCCATTAAATTTATTAGTTTCTACAAAAGTCGGCAGTCCGCATGCGACACGGACAGGAAGTGACACGAGGTCCAAATCGCCACATGGATAACACACGATTAACACACGATTAATAAGTGATCAAGTCAAACGTTGGTGGCACTTTGACAGGAAATTAAACCAATTAACTGCAGAGCTTCCTTCTTCCATACAGTTAGCTTAGCTTAGCACAAACACTGGAAGCGGCAGCGGAGTCAGAGACAACAGAACTGAATTTAGCATTATGTTAGGAAAAAACAGAAATTACCTAACTTTGTTTCTTATCTTTGTCCATGGCTAACAATTTCCACTTTTCATGCTAAGCTAGGCTAATACCTTCCCTTCCGGTCATTTTGCTAAGCTAAGCTAGCACTTTCACATTGCCATCCATCCATCCATCCATTTTCTGTTCACCCTTGTCCCTAATGGGGTCGGGAGGGTTGCTGGTGCCTATCTCCAGCTACCACATTGCTTCCAGTTTAAATACTGAGCTAGCGTAACACTTTCAATTAGTCATTTTGCGAAGATGGAAAAACACTTAATTCCTAGTTTTTATGCAAAGCTATGGTAATACTTTACCTTAATTTAAAGTATTTATGCTAAGCTAGGCTAACCCTTTCTCTGTCTTTTCAGTCTTTTTGCTAAATTCAACAAACACATTCTCTCTGTTTACTATTCTTGTGCTAAGCTATGCTAGTGCTTTCCTGTTTTACTGTCCTTATGCTAACTCAGTCCTAACCCATAGCACTTACCAACATTTCTTGTGTTTGCGCTACATTAGCCTAACATCCATTTTCACCAGTCTATATGCTAGGCTAGGCTAGCATGTTTCCAATGTTTTGGATTATTTTGTTAAACTGGGAATATTCCTGGTGGTTACTGGCTGATGGGCTGTCAGAAGGTTCACTGATGAACAGAATTACATATTTACATACAGATTGTTACACAGCATGTCATTAGCAACATGCTAACAGGAGTTTCCAGCCTGTCCCTCTCTGGCTGAGGATGAAACTTCTGGTCCGTCTCTGTTTTGGCCAAGAAAGTGATGCTGGTGCTCAAAAGAGGAGGGGCCTTTACCGCCTCCGCCAATCAGGAATCAGCTTAGTGTTCAGGTCTGGAGGTTCTGTGGCTTCGCCGCTCCGGTGTCCTTGTTGCCATGGCAGCGGCCTTCGTCGTCGTCATGGCAGCCTGCGCGCAGCGATCGCCTCCCTCACCTCGTGACAGATGCACTGGCAGAATCCGTAGAGAACGAGCAGCAGCAGCGTGGACGGCACCAGGCTGACGAGAACCACGCCCAGCAGCAGCTGGCCCATCATCAGCAGGTAGATCCCCAGCGGCAGCGAGCTGAAGTACACCTGGGGTCAGGGGTCACACACCTGAGTACGCTCACCCGGGGTCAGGGGTCGTGGGGCATCATGCGAACATTTCGCGTTACTTTTAACGCAGACACAACGTGTAAATTATTCTACGTTTACGCCTCAAAATGTTTTGCGTACTTTCATCGTAACTGTCAGCTTTATTTATAAAACTGTTTAACTGCAGCCACAGCTGAACATCAGTAATAAAAATAAGATGAGCCTTCAGTAATGAACTCAAAACTCAATAAAACGACGCAGTTAAACAGATAAAATCAATACCAATAAAGATTAAGCAACTTAAATCTTTATACTTTGTTTTCATATGTAGTCATCTCACAATAATCAATAGGTCAATTAAGTGCATGATAAACTAAAACAAGCTCAGTAATTAACATTTGCATAATTTATTGTTTTTGTTTTTCTACCAAAGTCTGACGTTTTTGAGTCCAGAGACTTCATAATTCATTTTATTTGTTGTTTCTGTTGTTCTAAAATCTTCATGAGAATTTAAGGTTTATTGATCTTTGAGAATTATTTCTTGTATTATTATGGCATTTCTATTATATTACTGGAAATGATCTCAAAACAACAATATTATTGTTTATCACGATAACTTCTACAGGTTTTTATCTGAAAGGCAAAATGTTTTCTACAGAATGTTTTGTTCAAATTACTTTTATTTTTAAATCTGTAAACAATTAATCAATTACTAAATGAATTGGCAATTATTTTAATAATTGATTAATTATTTTACTGGAGCTACTAACTTGTTAGTGATGGTGCTAGCTTTGTGTGTCACTGACCATACACAGCGCCCCCAGCAGGCAGCGTGGAAAGCTGCGGGACGTCCAGGCGCGACACTTCTGCGAGGGAAAGCTGCAGGGCAGCGAGTCCAGGCTGGGCGGCCGGTACAGACCGACCACATTGATCATGCTGACCGAGTCCGAGGACGGGGAGTCGTCCGGCAGCTCCATGATGGTGATCACCAGGCAGTCCGAGGACCGGAGGGACGTGTCCGTCCCTCTGGCTGCTGCTACAGAGCGGAGAGTCAGACCAGAGACACAGAGACAAAGAAAGACAGACAGAGACAGACTGACCTTTCAGAGCAGTGGGAGTCAACACCACCTCTGAACCGCCGCCATCTTTAACTTCTGATCCCTCCTGCTGGGCTCTGTCCTGACAGGACAGAACCGCCATGATGTGCCGGTCGTCTTCCATCAGCCACACCTGGAGACACGGAACACGGAGACAGAGTCCCAACGTGGACCGGAGTGACGGACAGTCCACCACCTCCTGCTTCAAACCTGATATTATGAACCCATCTCACCTCTTCAAACCCGTCTCACCTCCTCACAAACCTGTCTCACCTCTTCAAACCTGTCTCACCTCCTCACAAACCTGTCTCACCTCCTCACAAACCCATCTCACCTCTTCAAACCTGTCTCACCTCCTCACAAACCCGTCTCACCTCCTCACAAACCCGTCTCACCTCTTCAAACCCGTCTCACCTCCTCATCAGGGACGTAGGTCTCGTGGCGGCAGAATGGGCAGCTGATGACGGTTGGTGAAGAGTCTCCTGAAAACCAGGTTGAAAGCTCAGAGAGCAGGTCTTTAATGGAGCGTCAGCAGCAGTAGCAGCACACCTGGCAGGTGAACTCACCCATGTCCACCATCTTCTTGAGACACTTGGCGCAGACCCGGTGCAGGCAGCCCAGCAGCTTGGGTTTCCGGCTCCGAGTATTGTATCGGTTGTAGCAGATCTTACACTCCAGTTCCTCCACGGTGTAGACCAGAGACTGAGCCCAGGTCTGAACCTGAACACAACACAGAACAGGCTGTGGGTACCTGAACGCACCATGACGGTTATAGGATGTTCCTCCTGGTCCACAAGACCCACCGAGACAAGCTCCAGAAGCAAAGGATGATGGGAAATCTCACCTTGCCTTCAATCTCCTGGCCAAGTTCTGCCTCCATCAGCTGATTCATCTTACTGGTCATTGTTTGAGGTTGAGGCCAGCTGAGCTGATCAGTCAGAGTGCGGATGTTCATCCGTCCAACCAGGAGGCCAGACGTCCATCTAGGGAGAGACATGTGAGACAGAGACATGTGAGACAGAGACATGTCTCTCATGGCCCGAGCCGCCCCGCCTCCAGGTGAGTTCAACAGGAGGACAAGTTCAGAGACACGCCTATAATCTACCTCCGGGGTACAACAGGGCATCCGGTGGGACCCCACAAGTAACCCTGCAGGTTGAGAAGATTCACTGTTCAACTGGAATCTGCCACACACTGGAGAAACAACTGGATCAGAACCAGAACTGACATCTAACAGAACCAGATCGGACCAGAGCCAACACAAGTCCACCATCTGAGGCCAAGAGAATATCAACAGTGACTTTCAACAGAGCTGATCCAGTGATGAGTTCTGAACGCTGACTGACCCAGAACCATCTGACCCAGAACCATCTGATCCAAGACTTTAAATCAGAATCAAGTCATCTTGATCTGCAGGGGTCTCAAACTCCAGTCCTCGAGGGCCACAGTCCTGTAACTTTTAGATGAGCCTCTGCTGCACCACACCTGAACAGAATAATTAGGTCATCAAGGTTCTGGAGAACTGAGCTACACAAGGAGGAGGTGATGAAGCCGTTTCATTCCAGCGTTTTGTACCTGTGGCACATGTAAAAACCGTAGGACTGCGGCCCTCGAGGACTGGAGTTTTAGACCCCTGATCTAGAGGTTCTGAAGTAAAGGTTTAATTATCTTATAAAACCTGTGGTTCTGATCTGTTGGTTCTGATCAGTATACCAAGGGTATATTAATAAGAGCTGAAAATATGATTATCGATCATTATGTCCAGCAGGTGTGCAACAGAACTTCTGGGATAAATGGGATGAACCTGGCAGCTCAAATTAGACCCTAACCAAAGAGATTCTAATCGAAAATGGATCAGAACCAGCGGTTCGATGACAGAACCTTCATTTACAGTCTCCAGCTGATCTCTGATCAGTTCTCCTCTCAGGGGATGCAGCAGCAGCAGCAGCAGCTCCTCACCTGCTGGCCTGTGGAGATGCTGATGGTCTCAGTCTCAGGGGATTCTGGACTCCGCTGGTTCCGGTTGGTCCGCTGGTTCTGGTCTCAGTTGCTCCGATGGTTTTGGTTGCTGCAGGCTTCCGGTGGTTGCAGCAACATGTTGGCCTTCAGCATCAACAGTTCCTGTGGTCCTGAAGGTTGAAGGGGATCCAGCGGTTTTGGGTCTGACGGAACCGGTTCCGCTGGCTGCAGCTGTGGCCTCGCGCTCAGCAACAGTGTGTCCTGATTAATGTCCCCGCGACACACCGCTATATGTGACGTCACTGCGGATTTCGGCAGCGGTCAGCCGGACAGCAGACCGCCGGGGGTCCCGGTGTCGGTGCCAGCGGTTCGGTTTGTCTAGGGGTTCTGGTTCTGTTGTCAATAGCGGCTGGTACCGTGTTCGTCGGAGCAGCTTGCGGTGACTCACCATCCCTCCGACTCACTGCGGCGCGCGACCAGCAGCGGGAACCCGGTCACCATGACAACCGCTCAGAAGCGGGAGGGCGGAAAGAGCCGACCAACCATTCTGTGGGATCCAGAACCGAACCCGGTTCAGATCGTTCCAGTTCGTACAGGCACATTCAGATCAGGTTCTAGTACAGCTGTGACACGAGGGGACCAGAACCGAACCGAACCCGAGCGCATAGGACAGCTAGTTCTCAGAGGAAACAGGTCATGGGGGAACAAAAACTTTTTCTCAGCAGTGGCGCCCCAAGGGGGCCCCTCTGCAAAAAAATTAATCATGTTCATTTTCTTAAATCAAGACATAAATGTACACAATACACAAATACATGTGTATAATAACCAATGTATCTGTCTGTCTTTATATGTGTATGTGTATATATATATAGTTCCCTAAATATTTTATATTAAAAATTCTGGAAAAATTATCCAGGGTGGATAAACTTTCTTTCATGGGTTGTTAATATTAGTGGAAGATTATGTACATGAAAATGCAGGTACAGTTTAATACATCAGAATTTTTCTTTTAATGAGACCTGTTTGTCAAACTAATGATAACTTTTTAAAATACAGTTCAACCTGGTATTTGACATCAATAAGCACATTAAGCCCATATTTTATACATCAGAAAGGATTTTGTATCAGCCTGATGTAATACTCTTTTGCCACACACACTGGCTTAAAAACACCAGTGTGTGTGGAAATAATCTATATGTTTCGTTTCATTTCACAATGGTGAAAGACAAAAATGAATGTTTAGGTGTTATTCTAATTTATTAAAATTAAGCTGTACCTTTAATGTCGTTCTGTTGTGAAAATTTAATGGAAATATTCCATGAGAAACTGAAATGGAAGGATTTTTTTTTTTTTTGCCCTGTAGGAACTTTTGATCTGTCCGTGTTTCCAGTCGGGAGCTCCGGGTTGTTACACTACTTCCTGTCCTTTGTAATAAAGGCCCGGCTGCTCAGCGGGTCAGTTTTTGGTATTAGGTTCGGTGAATCCGGGTCGAATCGGAGCCATCAGAACCGCAAACATGGTGAGTGTTCCCGAACTGGGTCTTTGAGGCCCGGTCCTTCTCAGACTGATGAGAATTGTTATTTTTTTAACGCGATGATTTGAATATGGCGGCTGTTTGAGGAGACGTTGGCGGGACGTTGCAGGAGAGGTCCAAATGGATCCGAACCGGTTCAGTACAACGGGAAACTGGTCCATTACATCAATATCTGAACCCATTGGCCTGGTCCTGATTAACGGGTCATAGCTTGGCTATATGTGGTCCACTTCGGTTGGGTCTCACAGAATGTGACTCTAATAAGCAGAACAAACCGAACCCGATCCATATCAAGGCCGATAAAGCTCGGTTCTGGAGTGTAGAGACCGAACTGGGTCAGATACCAGAGTCTGTGAAACGAATAATAGAACCAGAATCCGGGCCGCGATTCTGTGTTTACTCTCAGTTTGGACTTTCAGGTAAGCTGCTCACCTGCTGGGCAGTACTCGCTCTGGTACCAGAACCGGCCGGGCTCACCGGAACCGGTCAGATCTCTGCAGTGGTTCCAGTTCCACTCCACAGCAAATGTTCTGGTTCTGCAGGATTTGATTCAGCGCCGAGAACATCATGGAAGGTTTAATCCAGAACCGGGTCGGTAAACTCACCGGACCGGAGAAACCCGGGTTCAGAGAGGGAGACGATCAGACCAGGGTTCTGGTTTATGTTGTCCGCCTGGTTCTGGTTCAGAAATGTTTTTGTTGATTTAACACTTAAAGATCCATAATAGAACCGGATCCCGGATGGAACCAGAATAAATTACTTTCTTCAGACAGTGAGTCTGATAACAGTTTTAAGGTAAACTAAGGAAGTTCTTCTCAGGTTCTGCTTCCTTCTTCTTCTGTGGATTAATTTTAGTAGATGAAAACATGGCTGTCTCCCGATGTTCTGATCTTTAAACGGACCTTAGTTCAGAGTTCTGCCGGTTAGATCGGATCAGAAAACGGGAAAACCGTGTCCATCTCCAGAAACCCTGATGCAGGTAACTGGGTCAGAACCTGGTGTGATGTGGCGATGATGTCATGCTGCTGCTTGTCTCTGATTGGCTGCAGACGGTGGGGAAGAGCAGCAAGATGCTGCAGCACATCGACTTCAGGATGAGGTGCATCCTGCAGGACGGCCGCATCTTCATCGGAACCTTCAAGGCCTTCGACAAACACATGAACCTCATCCTGTGCGACTGCGACGAGTTCCGCAAGATCAAGTAGGTCCAAGGCCCGGGCCTGTTTTTCTTTTGCAGCATTAAACTATATGATCTCTTCTGATCTGTTTCATGAAAGCATTGTTTTCAGAGTTTCAGTTCAAATTACAGAACTCGTCTCTTTTCCCACCGACTTCCTGATCAAATTACTTTAAATCCAAATCTTTCAGAAGTTTCAATAATTTGGGGTGCAGCTATCTTCAGTTTTTATTTTCCTAAATTTTGAGTTTAATAAGATTCCTTCATGTGTTTTTACGTAGATATAAAAACATTTTATTGATAAACACTGGAAAACAGATTTTGTTTCCAGCAGATAAAACATTTTGATAGTCGACAATCGGAGCCAGTAGGAAACAAGCTCTGATTGGCTGGGAGGTGGCCGTTGTTTCCATAACGTCTCCAGGTGGGTGACCTTTGACCCTGTTCTCTCCTGCAGGCCAAAGAACTCGAAGCAGCCGGAGCGCGAGGAGAAGCGGGTTCTGGGTCTGGTTCTGCTGCGGGGGGAGAACCTGGTTTCCATGACGGTGGAAGGCCCGCCCCCCAAAGATGTGAGTGCGTCCTGCTGAGCGCTGCTGCGCGGTGGTGACCTCTGACCTCTGACCTGTGATCTCTTCCTCAGACTGGGATCGCCCGGGTTCCCCTGGCGGGTGTGGCCGGCGGGCCGGGTGTGGGCCGCGCCGCGGGTCGGGGTGTCCCGGCCGGGGCGCCGATGCCTCAGGCACCGGCTGGACTGGCGGGGCCGGTCCGAGGAGTGGGCGGGCCTTCCCAGCAGGTAACCATGGTGATGTGGGTGGGGCGGGTCCAGCGGCGGGTTCCGGTTTTGACGGGTTCTGTGTGTTCCAGGTGATGACGCCGCAGGGCAGAGGCACAGTTGCCGCGGCAGCAGCAGGCGCCAGCATTGCTGGCGCCCCGACGCAGTACCCCCCCGGGCGGGGAGCCCCGCCCCCTATGGCCCGAGCCGCGCCCCCTCCAGGTGAGTCCATCTCCGGTGTTTGACGGCTGTAGATCGCTCCTTGGTTTCTCATTGGCTCAAGTTCTCTGGCTCCGCTCCCACAGGTATGATGGGCCCGCCTCCTGGCATGCGGCCCCCTATGGGCCCCCCGATGGGAATGCCACCCGGTCCGGGCCGCGGCGCCCCAATGGGAATGCCGCCTCCCGGCATGAGGCCGCCACCCCCTGGGATGAGAGGTCAGCTGGCTGGCCAATTACATCACACCTTCCTTGCTTTAGTCAATCACTGACCTTAACCTGATCATGTGACCTCTTCTAGGACCGCCCCCTCCAGGGATGAGGCCGCCGCCCAGGCCATGAAGAACCTCCACCCCCTCAGACACCTGTTGTATAGATGTTTTTTGTTACTTTTTAATAAAGTTTTCTCAGTTTGAATTTCTCTGCTTTGTTTGAACTGTTTCCATGGTAACAAGGAACGTCACGTGAACTGATTTTAAATTCCTGGAAAACTCGATGGAGAGAAAACCTCTGGAAGTTTCATAGAAATGATTGAGTTCATAAGACTGACATAACACCCATCATGAACATAAAGAAATCTTCAAGGATGTTTACTGCTGTCATGAAGTGTCGTTTGGTTATTGACATTTTAAGGCAAAGTTCTATTAAAATTTGCATTAAAAGTGTCATTATTTACCGAGTGACACTTTTGTAAACATTCATGCATTGTCCTACAGCATGCACACACACATTTTTAAGAGGATTTTGTGAATTAAACATTTTTAAATGTTGAACTAATATGAGGACTCTGGTGTCATTAATAATCAAACTTTTCCACAAAGGTGTAACTGTTGATCCCGGTTCAACTGGATCATAAAACATCTATTTCCCTCAACAGTCTACACCTGAGCTGCTGAAATTAAGCAAGTTTTGAAATAAGAAGAATGGGATTAGTAAACAAACCAGAGAAATAATTCAGCGAATATGAGAGGTTTATATGAAACTGCTGCAGTTCACTCAGCGTCCATGAGGGGGCGCTGTCTGTCCAGTCTTTTTTTTAAATTAGAAATATAATAAAATAACAGTTCTTTCTGATTTTGTTATTGATATCATAGATTCAGAACATTGTTCCGTCTTAAACCGAAATCAGAATCGATCTTCCTTTAGTTCTCCTCGTTAGTATAGTGGTGAGTATCACGCGGGAGACCGGAAAATGAGATCAACGGGGTTTACCTGATTAAATAAAGAATTATTAGTAAAATCACTTCCGCCCAGAAGGGGGCGGTAGTGAGCTAGTGCCAGAACAGGTGCATCACAGATTCAGAGTAATTAATTAAATTCCCATTGTCGTTACTAGAACTTTATGTGTAGTTTTTATTTCCTTTACTGGAGTTAAACATAATTTATTTTGTATCGAATGAGCTGATTGTTCTAAATAAAACATTTGTTGTGGAGGAAAGTTGTGTTTCTAAATGAAAAACCTTTGTTTATAAAAACTCGACCCAGTTGATGAACCAGAACCAGGAAGTCCTCTGCTGAACACGTGACTGTAACCATAAGACCAGAATCACATGACCGGCTGCAGTCAGTCACATGACCTGCAGTGATCAGAGCGACTGCAGCACGCGGACAGGTGGACTCTGAAAGGTGAGTTTTTGTAATGCTGGGGTTCTGGTTCTGGCTGGACCCAGGTGGTCTTAGCTGGTCTAACCTGTCCTGGACGAACCCTCTCATTCTGGTTCGATTCTGACCCGGTTCTGGTCCGGACTGGGGTTGTTTCCTCATGGTGAACTCTGTTTCTGTTTGAATCTGCATCCTGACGGTTCTGACTGTCCCCTTTGTAAAGGAAGTTCTGCTGGTTCCGATAAAAGTTAGGCGTTTTTGTCTTGGAGTTTAATAAAGTTTACTCCCTGCTGAAGTGGATCAGAACTTAAACAATGGGTCATTTTGGAACGACCCTGTTGGAGGCAGCTGACTGAAACCGACAGAACTTCCTGTTAAGGCCCGGTTCTACTGCAGAGCCCCCTGGTGGTCTCTTTGGGGTGCGCAGCTTATTGATGATGGGATGGATCTGGATTGGACCGGTTCTGGGTTGTCCTACAATGAAACCTGCTCACTAGGTTCTGCAAGTGGTCCAGAACAGAAGGTCCAGATTGATTGTGATCATAAATCTGGAGGAGTTCTGTTGCTGTTTTATCAACATGATGAAGATCTGGACCTGGTTCTGGAGCATCAGGTCCAGTTTTTCTTCACGTGTGTTAAAGTGTGATTACAGTCTTTGGTTCTGATCCGTTTACCAAGGCTAGGTTAACAGCATGTAAAATGGTTCTGGTAATCTAAGGGAACTCGTCCTCCTCCTTCCAACCGGAGCAGCAGGACCAGCCTGAGTCCAGCCGGTCCAATCAGGGAACGCGATGTTCTCTAAAGGCTCTGATTGGATGAAAAAAAAAAACAAACAGGAAATATCAAATGCATCAATCAGAGGAGGAACTGCCTGACAGGTGTAAGTGATGTCACTTCCTGTCCAGCCTCGGGTGTAGTAGATGTCACTTCCTGTCCAGCCTCGGGTGTAGTAAGTTATGTCACTTCCTGTCCAGCCTCAGGTGTCGTAAGTGATGTCGCTTCCTGTCCCGCCTCAGATGCAGGTGTTCCTGTGGTTCCTCCTGACGTTCCTGCTGGGCGCCGGCGCCGCTCCCTCTGCAGATGAGGTCAGCTTCCTTCCTGGGCTCCAGAAGCAGCCGAGCTTCAGGCAGTACTCTGGATACCTGAACGTGGCTGATGGGAAACACCTTCACTACTGGTCAGTACCTGAGTTCCTGCACCTAACCTGGCTGCTGCTGCCTCACCTGAACAGGTTCTGGTTCTCAGGTTTGTGGAGTCTCAGAGCAAGCCGTCGTCCGACCCGGTGGTTCTGTGGCTGAACGGCGGTCCGGGCTGCAGCTCATTGGACGGACTGCTCACCGAGCATGGACCCTTCCTGGTAGCTAACCCCTGACTCCGCCCACGTTACCTGTATGACATCAGTGCGCACTCTTTGATTTCCTCTCCTTCAGATCCAGGACGATGGAGTGACGCTGCAGTACAACCCGTACTCCTGGAACAAGGTAGGCCATGTGACTGGGGGGTGTGGTCACTTGCTGAGTCCTGAAAGCTGATTGGCTCATTGCTCACCTGCAGATTGCCAATATGTTGTACCTGGAGTCTCCAGTGGGTGTCGGCTTCTCATACTCTGACGATAAGAATTACAAAACCAATGACACAGAGGTGAGTGATGAGCTTCCAACGCTGCTTCTGATTGGTTCACGGCTGCCTGTGGACCTGAGACTCGGCCTCTGATTGGTTCTCCAGTGTATGAGACGTTCCGTGTCTGCAGGTGTCCATGAACAACTACCTGGCTCTGAAGGAGTTCTTCCGGCTGTTTCCAGAGTACAGCAGCAACGAGCTCTACCTGACCGGAGAAAGTTACGGTGGGATCTACATCCCGACGCTCGCCGAGCGAGTCATGGAGGACTCCAGCCTGAACCTGCAGGTTCTGCTCAGCTTCTGACCGGTTCAGGTGACCTCTCTCAGCCTCTGTGTGACGCCCTGTTGACCTGTGTTGCAGGGCGTTGCTGTGGGCAACGGGATGTCGAGCTACGAGCTGAATGATAACTCTCTGGTTTACTTCGCCTACTACCACGGCCTGCTGGGCAGCCAGCTGTGGGCGGAGCTTCAGATGTACTGCTGCAGCGGCGGGAAGTGCGACTTCCACAACAACCAGAACCCCAACTGCACTGAAAAGGTGAGTCTGAGCCGGGTCCGACGGGGGGGGGGATGACAACAACAGAGTCTGGTTTGGCTATCAACTATTGCTGATTTCATAGGGCAATTATTAATAAAACTAATAATTTAGAGCAAAATGACCAAGTTGGTTATCGACTGATCATCAGGAAAACAACAGCTAAACGGGTCAGTCTCAGTTATTGTCCAGTAGAACCAGGCTGATGAGAGCTGACCTCCTTCACTGGTGTCTCATATGGATATGGATGCTGGAAGACCTGGGTTTGTATTGGAGCTTGGGAAATGATGAAAATTAAATTTGCTTTAAATTAAGATGAGAGTAAATTAATTAGCTAAATTTAGTTTATGTTCCAATAACTATTCAATAACCTTTTAGACCAGAGGTGCCCAAAGTGGGTTCTGGAGGGCCGGCATCCTGCACGTTTTAGTTCCCTGGTGGTAGCAACGACCTTTTCTGCATGTCAATGTTATTCTTAAGCCTCTAATGAGCCATCATTTGATCCAGGTGTGTTAAACTAGGGAGAACTAAAACATGCAGGATGCCGGCCCTCCAGGACCCACTTTGGGCTCCCCTGTTTTAGACAATTGGTTCTTAGTCTATTCACCAGCCACAGTAGTGATGGATCTAAGTTGGGATTTTGGGATTCCAAGATGGCAGCTTAAGCTTGTTTTTTATTAAACGGTCTCAAGTCCAAACACCTTAAATAACAATATTAGTTGCTAAAGCCATAAATTTAGTTTAACGATTGTCTAATTCATTAGAACACAGGACATCTTGGCCTGCTGCAGGACGGTTTCATGTAGCTGTTAGTGGCAAGAGAAGGAAGGAAGGAAGGAAAAAGACTCGAAGCAGATGAGTTTGTGTTACTGAAGTGATTAAACCAGTCATTGGATTTTGAACAGTTGATTCCCTGTAAGCTACAGTTTGCTAAGCCGTCGTTAGAGCAACTTCTACTTGCTCCAACGACGGCTCCATTTGGAACAGTTAGGCATCAACAATGGAAAAACACATTGAAATACACAACATAACAATATTCAAATTATTTATCCGATGCTGTTTTATCTGAGTGATCCATGAAAATCAGGGAAACTCGGTTGCTGGTCAAAAGGTATTTTCCTCTATTAAAGGCTGGTGGAGGGAACCAGGGAATCAGAAATGTGCTGTTGTGAAAACGTCGGATCACATTTTCCTGCTGTGTGGAATCTATAATTTAAAGCTTCCTTCTACAGAATTATGAATGTCAGGTTCAAGGCTGTTGGATGAACAGATGGTTCTTCCACCAGCCTCCTGTACGCCAGGTATTCAGTCCAGGTGTTCTCTCTCTACAGTTGTCAGACGTCCAGACGATCCTTTACAGTTCAGGGCTCAACATTTACAACCTGTACGCTCCGTGTGCGGGAGGAGTCCCTCACAGATTCAGGTAAGCTGTAACCTGGTTGACCTCACCTGCAGCAGGTGAGTTCTGGATGGTCAGCCTGGCTGACGCTTTCTGGATTCTCAGTGTGGACCATGGGCAGCTGGTGGTCAGAGATATGGGGAACATCTTCATCAACCATCAGGAGACCCGCCAGTGGAACCAGGTGTGTGAACTCACCTGCTGCCTAATTAAGATGGACTCACCTGCTCTCAGCTTCTCACCTGCTGCTCCTCTGACTGCAGAAGCTGATGAGTCTGGCCGCTGTGCACCTGTCCGTCCGCCTGGATCCGCCCTGCACCAACTCCACGCCGTCCAGCCTCTACCTGAACAACGCGTATGTTAAGAAAGCTCTGCACATCAGTCCCGACGCTCTGGACTGGGCCATCTGCAGGTAACCGTCTCACCTGTCCCGTCTGGGGGGGCGTCAGTATATCTCTGACCTGTCTTGTCTGGTGTTGTAGTTCTGAGGTGAACCTGATGTACGGCCGGCTCTACATGGACGTCAGGAAGCAGTACCTAAAGCTGCTCTCAGCTCTGGTCAGTGACTTCGCCGCAGCCTCTGTAACTTCCTGTCTGAGCAGGAAATTGCACGCAGTGAGGGTTCTGATTGGTGATCAGTGATGGCATAGTTACTTTGAAAAAGTAATTTTAATTGGATTCCTGATTACTCCTTGAAAAAGTAACTTAGTTAGATTACTGATTACTTGATTTTTAAAGTAACTAAGTTACATTAAAAGTAACTTTTTTTAGTTCCTTTCGGCAGTTTCTGGCAGTAACCCTCTGCCACATTACATTCAGCTTTGCCAATACTTAATTGCAAGTTATTTCATAATGGTAACATCATGAAAAGACTTATAACGTTGAACTGTATGGGAGATTGTTTAATAGTTAGTTTTTGTGTGGTCCACTATTGTGGATTTTAGAACCCCAGTCACTGTTGGTGGGTGCAGGTGTGATCCAGGTTTGGTTCCAGGTGTTCTGTGATGTGCTCTCTGCAGAAGTACCGGGTCCTAGTTTACAACGGAGACGTGGACATGGCCTGCAACTTCATGGGTGACGAGTGGTTTGTGGAGTCTCTACAGCAGCAGGTAACGATCACCTGACCAGGCTAATAAGAACATTTTACAGGATCTGGGAACTTTGTAGCTGAAATGTTGACTACAAGACCCGTGCCTGGAAACTGCTGGTGTTCTTGGATGTTAACTGGGAAAAGGTTTGATGTTTAAATGGCACCGCCAAGACACCTCAACTCAGCCTGGCGGTCAGGTAGCCTGGCGGTCAGGTAGCCTGGTCTGGAGCAGGCTAACTTATGTGCTACTGTTTTTGTGAAACCGAAGGATGCTTAATTAAGCCAGAATATTCGGAAAATCCGGCTTAACCTGCTGTCTTGGTTTTGTGAAACAGCCTTCAGAGGTGCTCAGGTGTGTTTACCTGTGTGTTAGGTGGAGGTCCAGCGGCGTCCCTGGGTCTATGATGGTCTGGATGGTCATCAGATCGGAGGCTTCGTTAAAGAGTTTGACAACATAGCCTTCCTCACGGTGAAGGTACGTCATCATCATCATCATCATCATCACTGAGGTCATGGTTCTCGATGCTGATTGGCTGGTTTGTGGTCCCGCAGGGCTCTGGTCACATGGTTCCAACAGATAAACCTGTCGCCGCCTTCACCATGTTCACCAGGTTCATCAAGAAGCAGCCGTACTGACCTGAGGCCCGTTTGGACCTGCTCAGCTGCCGTACTCTCAGGGTGTTTTTCTGTTTTATATCACTGTCAAAATGGGTCTCTTGTAAAAATTATTAATCAAATGTCCTCTTTGTGTTGGCTCCATATCTCCATGGAAACGAGCACCTGTTGATTTTCTGACGGTTTGAAGGGAAACGAAAATAAACAACGATTTCAACCAAATCCTGGCTCCTGTTTCTATTTCTTTACGGTGTCCTGGTTCTGACAACGTCCCAGCAGAACCAACCAGAACCGGTCCCTGCAGCTCGGTGGGTTACTCATCAACCCTCTGAGCCTTTTCTCATTCACCAGTTACCCGCAGGTAACAGAACCTACCTGCAGACAACACCTGAAGCCCTCAGTTTGAAGCTCCACCTCCCAGAAGATGAAGAGGTGGAGCAGCCAGCCGGACCAGAACCGGGCCTGGAGGTTAAAGTTTGCAGTAATCAGTCAGCGGCAGTTGGGCGGCGCCGGCAGGTCCGTTTGGGTCGGAGCTCCATGTTCCGTCACAGCAGAGGGAGCAGCCAGCAGGGGAAGGCTTGTTGACTGTAAACTTGTTGCTGCTCAGCCTGCCAGTCAGCGCTCAGGGAGAACAGGAGGCAGAGCTTTGACCTTCAGAACCAGAGAGGACTGGCTGCTTGACCTGGTCCGGCCCATCAGGCAGCGACTCACTTGAACAAGAAAGAAGGTTCTGCTGCTTCATCAGATCAGAACCAGAGCAACGGGTTCCTTCATCAGGTCCATTTGGTTCTGGATGGTTCTGTTCAAACCGGCTTTATGTGAAGCTTCAGTTAACATCCTGTACTCTGAGTAGTACTAAAGTACTCTGGTAAGAGCTGCTGTACTATGATTATTAGAACTTAAGTAATGTGACTACTACTAATGTACTTTGCTTACAACTATGGTACTGATTAGAACTATTGTGCTTTGACTAGGCCTAAAGTAATTAGTACTAATGTACTCTGAATAGAGCTTTAGTTCTGATTAGAACTAAAGTAATTTGATTACTACTACAGTATTCTGATTACGTCAAATTTATCCTGTTAACTGGCTCACCTGGAACTCACCTGAGTGAATCTGCTGTGAGTTCACCTGTAATCAGTCTGTTCTCTCTCTGATTAAACCGAGGCTCATTAACCTCACAGTGAAGAACTGCTCCTGTTCCAACAACACCAGAACCAACTGGACTGAATACAGACGGCTAAACCACGAGCTACTAAAAGCTAGCCACAGGATTCTGGGATGTTTGAGCTGAAATGATTAATTTACTGTAGCAACCGGTTTACCTGTCTGTTCCAGGTGAGCTGTGATTGACAGGTGATGGACCAGTTCCTGAAAGGCCAGGTGAGCGTGCTCAGCAGTTTCCCGCCTTCTGTGGGCAGAGATGTTGCTGTTGCCGTGGTGAAGCCCCTAGCAGCAGGCCTGGGAAACCCCGGCACCCGCAGCCTGCTGCGTACTGACTGGCAGGTAAACACCAGGTGTGGCAGTGGGAGGAGCCGACAGCAGGTCGACCTCTGACTTATCAACTGATCAATCCATCTGATCAGGTCCAATTCCACTTTAATAAGAACTTTATTGGTTCGATGTGTCCATGGTAGCGGATATGTTCTGTAACTGAAACCATGGCAACTGGACACAACATCATATGGATGTTTACAATAAAAACATAATTTTTCAGCTACTAAAAATCACAGATTGGTCCCTGATTGATCACTGATTGTCCCTGATGGATCACCTATTGGTCCCTGACTGGTTACTGATGAAGATCACTAATCTGTAACTTTACATTCTGTCTCCTGATCCGATGGTAAAGGTTCTGGTTCTGCTGTGATTGAAGTTTTGTCCAGATCCTCTGGTTTCAGTCCAGAAACATGTCAGGTAGATGTTGATGTCTCTTCACGCTCAGGTGAAGTGGACCATGGAGGTCCTCTGTTACGGTTTGACGCTGCCATCGAACAGAGACACTGTCAAACTCTGTGTGGACGTCTACACTGATTGGATGATGGCCCTGGTGTCCCAAAAAAGCTCCACCCCTCCACCAATCAGCAGAGACCCTAATCTGTATGTCCAGAGGATCCTTCGGCATCTCTACATCCTCTTCCTACCCAGGTACTTGGTTTCACCTGGTCCTGAAACCAGACCAGACTATCCACATGAAGCCACAAAATAAACCCAGACCTCAGGTCAAACCCTCACTCAGATCAGAACCCGAATCAAACACCTAATGAGATCTTAACTGCTTTGTCCCGCCTTCTCAGGTCAGGACAGGTGAGTCCGGTCTACCTGTCTCTCTGCCAGCAGGTATTGAGTTCGGTTCAGTCTCTGGCCAGAGAGAGTTCAGTGATAAGCAGCGAAACCTGGCAGGCTCTCCTGCATTTCCTGCTGCGCGTCAACCACACCCTGTTGGCTCCGCCCACTCCTGCAGGTGAGACAAAATACCTGCTTTTGTGTATCATACCATCTGTCCTCCACCTGTCCATCTCACCTATGGACAGGAGGCTTGTCGGACCTTTCCGTAGCGGTCCTCCTGGAAGTGTGGCTGCTGGCATGTTCTCGATGTTTTCCATGCCGCTCGTTGTGGCAGACGTTCAGGCAGATGTTCAGCAGCTGGAGGCATCAGCCTGCGGTGGTGGAGCAGTGGAGCCGGGTCGCTGCAGGACTAACCTCCAGGTCCGTCTACAGCCTCAGGATTTCACCAGGTCATGTTGCTGAAGTTCTGAAGTTCCAACACTTCATTGGACCAGTGAAGCTCTTCCAATGCTGTCATTTGTTCCAGGCGGTTGTCTGCTGTTTTGGAGAATCTCTGTTGGTTCTGTATCAGATCACTGTGTCCCAATCCTAACCTGTACCCTAACTCTCCTCCCAGGCTCCTTCCTCAGATGTTTGGACCTTCCTTCCCTCCCTTCAAAGTTCCAGATGAAGATGCTTCTCTGGTTCCTCCAGACATGGAAGGTGAACGTATTTCTCACACCTGGTTCAAGTTCCTGCACCTGTTCAGGTAAATGATTGATGCTCCTCCCTCTGGCCTGGAGACCTTGCTGATGAGTTTCCTGCTTTCTGTAGTAATCCAGTGGATCTGATTGGCCCAGCAGCCGGTTCCTCCCTGGACGAAGATGTTCAGCTGCCAGGAATCTTCTTCAGAGCCATGAGATCAGTCAGTGAACTGGTCGACGCCTTCCTTGGTACAAAACTTTCAACAGAACCAGAACTTACACAGAATCAACTCAGTATGGCCCAAAGCCTGTTTGATGAGACCACAGCTGTTTTCTCAGCGAGGTCCATATTCTTCACTTCCTCAAATTACTGAGCTGAGGGCATGTTCAGGTATCACCACCTACATTTCAGCCTCCTCCTTGTCTTGCATCAGAATTTGGAGAGAAAGATGTTAAGAACAAATTGATGTCCACAGGAACCTTACAGGCCCAAAGTTCTGCTTCATTCTGACACCATATTTGTTCTGTAAAGTTCTCCGTCTGGTCATACATCAGTGGAAGATCTCGTTTCTTCATTCTTGGTTCAGTTGCTTGTTAAACTCCCCTTAACTCCATGATGAAGAACAGGTATATAATGATCCCACTGCCTGAACAGAGAGGCAGAGCTAAGAGTTTGGCCCCTTCTCCATTGTTGGATCTCATTCTACTAATTAATGTTTGGTTTGGTTCTAGTCAAGTTGGATCTGCCTCAATTGCAGTCTTTTCCGCCACAGCAGTCAAAACTTGTACGCCTGTCCGAGTTCAACACCTGCCGACTTCCTATTGCCCCATGGCTCATACACTTATGCCTACAACCCCATCTAGTGACCAAACAGAGAATATAACACATATTTGGTTTCTATAGTCCAAACATTATGTAGTTCAGGTGTCTTACAGATTGGCACCGAACTGTAACTCCAACAGAACATTGAGCAGAGCTGCACTGTTTCTCACTTCTTCATTGCATACTCATTCTTCAGAGAAGTGCTGCTTGCCCTGTTAAATCAGAATCACAATGACCCGTTCAATCACGGTCATTCTGCTCCTCCATACTGAGCAAGTCTCTGGTAGCAGACGGCATGTCCACCGCTCCCCAGCGGTGGCTGAGATGTTGTTTGGAGCTTCCAGTGATGTAAATCATGAGCCGATCAGCAAATGTAGTCCGCTCTCATTCAGATCACCATGCACAGCTTGTACTAACCCTGAAGTGTCTATGAAAAATATAGAAGAAATGCGCAGGCTCTGCTAAAGGAAACAAAAGTGGCTAGGGTGGACAGAGGCAGAACCGGTTAAAGCTGCTCTAGTGGAAAAGGGGCTTTAGAGGTCGGGCGAACTGGGTCTGAATGTTTTCTTGTCTCTGCAGGTGTGACTGAAAGAACCTCAGAACAAACAGAGCATCTGCTACCAAACACAGGTAGACCCAACTTAACTGGACCTCATTGCAGAAATAGAGACAATAATTCTGGTTTTTCTTCCAGTGACTTCACACTTTGCAGGTGCAGCCAGGCTGTTGAGGAGATCAGTTCAGGTGGCCTCACAATCGCATCTCTGATGTTATGTGATTCTGTTGGCTTCTTCAGGTCATGATCTTCAGCGTTTGCTGTAGCAGTTTGCTGATGAGTGTGAAACAGCAGGAGGAAGGACCAGTGACTTGGAAAAGGGGAAACCCTGGGTTTGTGAAGAGGTCTTGCTCCAGGTGGAGGAGTTTGGGGTCTTGTTCAGAAATTAGGGAGAAATGGAGCGGGAAATTGAAAGACGGATTGGTGCTGTATCTATAAAGGTGCGAGCACTGCACCAGCCCATCGTGGTGATGAGAGAGCTGCTCGTCAATACTGGCCTATCTACACACCTAGTAGTCTTGACCAGGTCTCTCTTGAAAAATAGATTTTTAATCTCAATGAGACGTGCCAGCTTAAATAAAGTTACATACATACCTACCCATAAATATGGTCACAGGTTCTGGGTAGTGACCAAAAGAACAAGATCACAGATGATGCAGGTTGCCGAAATTAATTTCCACCGCAGGTGTCTGGAGTTAGGGTGAGATTCTTCTGGGAGGGTCTCAGAGTAGAGCTTCTGCTCCTCCATGTCGAGAGGAGCCAGTTGAGGTGACTCCTGCATCTGGTTAGGATAGACGCCTCCCTGGTGAGGTGTTCTGGTTGCGTCCCACTGGAAGGAGACCCATAGGAAGACCCAGCATACACTGGAGAGATGGACATTAGTTATGAAAGTTAGTTTGTTTTAGTTATGATGGACTTATGTTTATGAAAGCCTCCTTGTTCAGAGTAATGAACAGGAATCCATCTGTTGGATCTTCACACCATGCTCCTTGAATCCCCAATTACCTGAAAGATTTGCCTGGTGCTCAGGGAGACAAGGACCAGAATGGACCTACTGCAACAGGAACAGGGAAACTCGCTCATGGTTCTGAATTCAGGCTTCCCCACTTCCACTGTGAGGAAGTGGGGCTGGAGTCTGACAATGCTTTTTGGCCTTGATGGACATAGCCAGGGTTGTTCCAGAGAAGCTCCAGGAGAACATCAGTATCTGGTCTGAAGTCAAGAGTTAATGGAGGAAGACTGGAACAGATCATCCATGTAGAAGGAGAACCGACCCTCGTTCTGGTGTATCCAAAAGGGAAGACCATGGAAGTTTCTAGGCCTTTGGGAAGTATTTCCAGATCCTATGAAGGGGTAAAATGTGTCTGTTGCTCTCCAGTTTGAGAAGTCCAGATTTAACAAACATCTTCATGTTTAACCAGAGCAAAGCTGCTTCAGGTGTGATGGTTTATTTGTTTCTGTAGAACTTGGTGCCAGAAGTCAATCCGGAGACAGACTGCCTTCTCAGGGTAAACAACCTCAGTCCACCGACCCTGTCCATCAGAACTCCTCTGTGGTTCCGGTTCATCTCCCTGTGATCTTTCCTCCAGGTTTCTCTGTGAGCAGAAGTCCGTTTAGAGACCGCCTCCCATCGTATGGTAATCTCTGTCAGTTTGTTGTCGTTGTTTTCAGTGAAGACCGCTCTGTGATCCAACCTTTTTCTTCTTCTCTGCAGGGTTCTCACGGCCTCGTTCTGGAAGTGCCCCGCCCTCACCTGTTAACTTCCCCACTACACCTGAAGCCCCGCCTATTAAAAGCTTCTCATCTTCATGTAAACAACAGGTAGAACCTGGATCCAAGCTGATCCAGAGCATTATGGTTTTTATTGGTTCAGGAGAACAGCTCTATAGGTACAGTGCCCTAATAAACAGATGTCCCCTTTCTAGTCTAAAGAAACCTTTACCTGTCCAGGTAAATCATCTCATCAGGTCCATCTGGTTGCATCTGATGTTGGAACTTATTGGCCTCCATTTTCTGTCTTCTCAGACACCTTCATCCCCCAATCACTGGAAGTCTTCCTCCCGTCTGCCCTCTTCCTGTCCTCCTCTGAGCTCCGCCCCGCAATGCCCCGCCCACCCTCTCAGGTGTAACATGGATTCCCTCCTGCACCTGTTTGGCTCCTGGCTGTTTGAAGCTGCTCTGATAACTTCAGGTCTGTCCTGTAGGACCTGCTCCTAATATAGACCGTACTCTAATATTCCTGGACTCAGCTACACACCTGTGTCACCTGTCTCCAACAGGTAAACGAGCTGATGTCACTGTGATGTCAGACCGATGGGCAGCAGGGAGAGCAGAGGCCTGCGGGACGCTCTGCAGGATTTTCACCTGCAAGAAGACAGCAGAAAACATTCAGTCCGTCTACCTGTCCAGGTAACTGTCTGTCCACCTGTCCAGGTCTGTCCATCTCACTGTCTCACTCCTATCCCTGGTGTCCTCTGTCAGGTTCTACCTGGTTCTCCTGCGGAGCCTCCAGGACGCCTGTCCACCTGTCCTGGTCTCTGTCCTGCTGAACTCCACCCGTCTGTTCTGCTGCGACCTGAGAGGGGTCAACCTGCTGCTGCCGTCCTTTGTCTCTGTCCTGGAGACGGTACTGCTGGACAGGTACCAACACCTCCAGTACAGAACTAGAAGTGGGTGGGACTCAGCTCAGATCAGGTTGGGAGCGTTCCCATGAATGTTAGAATGTGGATCAGGTTTTGGACCTGATTTCAGATCAGTTCTAGCAGAGCCGGTGGGGTCATTGGGTTCTGGATTTGTTGTTTCCACACAGAAAACACGACAAATGGTTTGTAGTGAACCTAGAGAACCTGCTTATTTCTGATGCACCTGATCCTATCAGATACCTGCAGAGCAGAGTATCATGGTATTGTAGTAAAACTGAGGGCAGGAACCGCCAGAACCGTCAGGTCCAGACCAGACAACAGGAACCAAACCTGCATTTAATTTAATCTGGTTTGAATCACGAACCGTTCAGATCCTCAGATGGTGAAAAGTCTTGCTCTGGTGTTTGTGTTGTCCTCTCTGGGCTCCTGTAGACAGGTGGGCAGGTGAATAAACATCTTTCTCTGAATTGAACCAAGCATGATTGTGACCATCAGGTAACTTCCTGTTGATGCTTCCAGGGATCTGATCCGGTTTAAGGGCCTCGTCAGTCCTGTGGATTTAAGGCGCTCCTCCATCTTCATCCTGCTGTCTCTGATGCCCCTCCCCGTGCAGCTTGGACCAGCCCAAATACAGGTAGCCCCTCTGTAACCATGGCAACATTTGAGCAAGTCTGACTTGCCATCACACCAACATTGGCTGTGGTTCTGCAGAACTCTGTGGATTTGATGATGGGCTGTGAGGATGCCACAGCAGGTGACTTCCTGTCTTTTAAGCCCCGCCTCTGCAGCCTTCTGATTGGAGCTTTGCAGATAGAGACAGACACATGCAACATCCAGCTGCTCCTGGGTCAGTTTCTGCTTCCTGATCTTCTCCATGACTTTGCCTCATGGACATTAATCACTTCTTTGTCTCTGCAGCCGCCATGTTGAATGTAGTCCATGACTCGGCTGCAGCAGAGGCTCCTCCTCCCTCACCTGATCCTGGTCAGGTAAGTTCTCCAAGTCAAACTTACCTGTTTTTTCTGGTGAAATCAACATATTTACTTTATTTTACAATTAAGTGTTTTAGCGAAATGCAGCCACCAAGGGACACTATGTGTCTTTTTTATGTTATTCTAAAGCCTGGAGAAATGTCAGCTTAAGAATGGGCATGTGGCATACAACTTTTCCCAAATCTAACATGCTAGTCAAGAACATGATCTCCTTATTGGATTGGTGGAGGCCTAGAGGAAGACCTTAGAGGAGGTTTATGGATGGAGGGAAGGAGGACATGAAGGTGGTTGGTGTGAGAAGAAGATGTGGAAGACGCGGTTAGACGGAGACCAATGACTCGCTGTGGCGACCCCTAAAGGGAAAAGGAGAAAGGAAGAGTGTTTTACCAAACATGTTGTCAGATAAACTTCTTCATTTTCAGTCCAGAAGGTCTGATTATCGGAACCAGGAGGTCCAATTCAGGGCAACCAGTGGAACCAGCAGGACCAGTACACCAAGTAGGATATAAAGAACTGTCTTCCTTACTGTTTGGGTGTTGGTAAACTACCTCTGATAATGTATGTGTGTTGCCATGGTAACCAGCCACCCAATCGGAAGCAGCAGTCCTTTGGGTTCATGTTGTCCGTCTGCTGACTCAGCGTTTGACGTCTCAGTGGAGAAATGACCCTGCAGTTTGTCTGTCTGCACTGGAAGTACTGGGAGGACTGGCCAAGGTGGGAACACACACACACCAGAACTGGCTACAGTCCAGTTTGACTGAAACCGGATCAAAGCGGTTCAAAGGTGGACCTAAGGATCTCAGCGCCACCATCTGGTCCTCTCGTTGTTTTATTTGGTTCTGACCCGGATCAGTTTGAATGTTCTGTGGGCCGGCAGGTAGAGGTCCAGGTGGAGGCCTCGGAGCGGCGCCGGGCCGTTGGTTCTGTCTGTACCTACATCGTGTTCCAGTGCGGCCGTCCTCCTCCGCTCCACTCCAGAGACCTGCACTCTATCATCGTCGCTGCTTTCTGCTGCCTGAACACCTGGCTGACCCAGAACCCGGTTCTGCTGCACCAGCAGGTAACTGACCTGCAACCTCCACAGGTTCTGATCCGGTACATCAGGTAACTGTTCTGGAGGTCCGCTGGGTCGGTTCCTGTTCTCTAGGTGAACGCCTCTGTCCCTTCTGGTACCGCCAGGAGTGTCTGCTGGAGGTTTTGGAGATTGTGGAGTTGGGGATCTCAGGCAGCAGGTCCAGACAGGACCAGAACGTTGTGTGGAAGGACGACAAAGATCTGAACCCGGCCTCTCTGAGGGTGAAGGAGGCGGCGGAGGCAACGCTGAGCTGGTGACTAAAACACTGTCCTGGTTCTGATCCAGTCAGAAACCAGGAGCAAACTGGACCAGAACCAGCTGCAGTTAGAACCTAGGAGGAGCTAAGTACATCTGGTTCTGCTCTAGTTCGCTCCTGGGTTCTAACTGCAGCTGGTTCTGGTCCAGTATCATGCAGGTTTCCGGAGTGGGTCCAGATCCTTCGCTCAGAGACAACGCCCTGATGTTGGACGACAGCAGCCTGAAGAGGTCCCGATATTTTGTTCTGGAAGGTTCTGTGATTCTGGCCACATTGGAGCCAACACCAGATCAACCCGATCAAGGTAGATCCAGAACCAGAGACAGAACCTCAGCCCAGAACTGCAGAGATACATACTGATAGTTCCGGTCCTGTTGCAGAGCCCAGTCCGTCTCTGCTGGTGATCTTGAGGGGACCGTCTGGACATCACAGCTGGACTCTACAGCTCCACCTGCTGCCCAAAGATGGCCGAGACATTCAGGTGATCATGTGATCAGGTGATGCTGCTACAGTGCCTCAACCAGCCTGATGGTGGTGCTGCAGTATCATTTGGATCTGCTCTGGAGTCTGTTGAGGTTCTATTGGTCTGCAGAACGAAAGTCTTCATGTGAGTTTTTGTCTCTTGGATAGACGCAGGCGGCGCTGGTCCCAAGACAGCCGCGTATCTCTGCTGAAGACGCTGGACGGAGACGGTCCATCAACCACCAGCTGGTTCCGGAGAGTATGGAGAGAGTTCCTTCAGTCGGAGCAGATCAGAGCATCCCTCCTCTGATCAGAACTGGACCTGCTGAGGTAAGATCTGAGTCCAACCAGAACCAGCATTAAAATCCGTTCTAGACGTTCAGAGCTGTCACAAATCAAGGTACAGGTGTGTCTCAGGTGTGGACATCTGTACTTTAGGACCAGCAGCAGTTGGACCATCTGCGAGTAACCTTGAAGACCCAACAGGAAATTGAAGCTCAGCCTCGGCTGAGCGGCCATTTAGTTGCTATGGCAACCTGCAGACCACCTACTCCTGTCAGCTGCTTCCAGGTGACCAGACTCTTCCTGTCCCACCTGGGTTTGCTGACTCCAGAGAGTGTGAAGGTAGACATCGGGACACGATTGGTTTTATCTGGCTTACCTGTCCATCACTCATCTGTCCTTCCTGTCGGCAGGATCCAGGTGTCAACAGCATGCAGCCCTCGCTCTTGTCTCTGGACCCGTCTCTTCCAGGTTTCTCAGATAGCCTGAGACGTTTGGACCAGCTTCCATCCAGAAACAGTGACTGTGCGTTTGTCTTCTACATGAGAGCAGGACAGAAGACACCCAGAGAGGTATTCCTCACCTGTCCTACCTGTCCACCTGTCTCGGATGGTTCTGAGTCTGTCCTGTCTTACCTGTCCATCTCCCTGCAGATCTTGGGGAATGTGGACAAGAAGACCAGCATCAGCGGTCCTTTCTTGGATTTCCTGTCGTCTCTTGGTTGTCCTGAAGAGGTGGGCGGAGCCAGTGGTTCAGGTGAGATCTTTGTTCGAGGGTTCAGGTGTCAGAACTCTTCGGTTAATGAACTGGGCGATTCCTGGTTTCAGAACTCGGGGATGTTCTGGGGGACAGCGGAGGCGGCGTGTTCGATGGACGGAGGTTCGTCCTGAAGTTTGCCGATGCTTTGACAGAAATCACCTTCATTGTTCCTTCATCACACACCTACAGTCAGTGCTTGGTGATGTCACTCTGACATAAAAGCCAGTAACCAATCACACCCAAGGTGATCAATTTATCTTCATTTTCAATGCAGCTGATTGGCTGAAGAGCTATGAGGAGGCAGAGCACGCCACTGCTTCATCATCCAACCAGAAAAGAGCTGAGGTGAGGCTCCGCCCTCAACCTACCCTGTACATTAACATACAAGGTTTTTTCTGTCCTACCTGTCCCCGTGTGTGTGTTCAGACCCGTCCATCAGAAGACATCCGGTCCTGTCAGAGTGTCTCATCATTTTTCCGATCAGACTCAAAGCTGCTGATTGTTTGGGTCGAACTCTTTGAGGACATTGGTAACTAACTAGCTAGCTAAATAACTATTAATCATCCCTAGCAGGTTTTCTGCTGTTTTCTTTGACTCCAGTGAGTCGCAGAACAAAACTAAGAGATGAAACTGAAATCCATGACGTAAGTAAATCATTTTCAGATTCAATCAACAGAATCCAGAAACACCTGAAGAAACAGGATGCAGTTTTTGATGGATGTTTCCCTCCTGATGGTCGGGTCGACCCGGTTCTACTGAAACCAGAACTCCATCATCTGCTCCACCTCCAGCTGCTGTGGTTCTCTGAGTCAAACCAACCTGTTCCCCTCCTGGCCTGTGGGGGCGCTGCACCAAGAACCACTGAAGGAAACGACACAAAAACCTCTGAAGACACTGAGAGCAACTTCCTTCTTCACCAGATGGAAACAAGATGGAGGCGTCAGATTTTAGCGGTTGGAGGATTTGAAGACCAGGAGCCATTTCTGCTGCTAGCGCTAGGAGAAATGTCAGAGGTCAGAGGTCGATTAGCAGTCACAGCTCACCAACTGAACCGAACTTAATATAGGCAAACGGACTGGAGTCAGATTGAAGCGGACTGAACAAGACAGTCCCTGGTGGCCGTAGGAAGTATTGCACATTCAAAATCAGAGAAAGTAGAAGCTCCGCCCTCCTCTGTGGGACACGCCCACTTTTCCACACGGAGTGAGTATGGTGGCCCATGTTTTTCTGATCTTTGTGTTTCAGAAAAGTTTCCTCTGACCGATTTGCTGCTGGAGACGAGAGCGCAGATAGAGACCGGGTGAGTGGATCTGGGTCGGTGGTTCTGACCGGTCCCACTTGAAGTTCTGTTTCAGTCGAGCCCAGCATGGCTCTCCAGGTCTGACAGACTGTCCGTCTCTCTCTCAGTTCCTCCAACATCCAGTTGATCTTCATCCATCCTCTGAAGACGGGACTCTTCAGGATCTGTTTCCATGGAAACGCCTCCACCAAGCTAGGACTGGTCGTCCCATTGGTGAATGGGATGGTAACCAGCAGGCGGTCTCTGGGTAAGTGCCAATCACAAGATGGCTGCTTGGTTCTAAAGATCCATTGGATGGTAGTTACCCTTGTCTTCCTCCTCAGGGTTCCTGCTCACAGAGATGGCGTCTAATTGCTCTCGCCGCTGTCGCTTGGACAGCGACTCCGCCCCTCCGCCTCAAGTCAGAAGGAAACACCTGATCAATGACATCATCCTCTACTATAAGAGCCGCTGCTCTGAACCCGCCTTCTACACCGCCCTGTTCCAGCTTTGATCTGTTACTATGGTAACCAGGTGTAGCTGACAGGAGATGTCGGATGAACAAATCCAATATGGAAGCTTACAGTTCAGTTTTGACCTGAACTGATTAAAGCTTTTAATTATTTAATAATTTCCATGTAATTAATCATTGACAGCAATAAAAATGAAAGAATATTTAAGTCAAATGGGATTTTTTAAAATTTAATTTGAATATTTTCTTTGGCTGATGTCTCTTGTGTGTGATGTAACCTTTATTTTTATGTGAAGTTCATTCACCTAGTCTTGTTCTTCTTCTACTTCGTCTTCTTCTTTATATATCTCTCTCACGCTGTTATGTCTTTCTAAGAAAGTCTGGTAGCCAGAGCAGAGCCAGTTGCTCTTTGTGGCTGAGGGACTCAGCAGCGCCCCCTACTAGTGAGGCCCGGTATCTTGTTTAATCCCGCACATTTTCACTGCATGTCCGATCAGAAAAACTAAATATGTCAGTAGCATTCATTACATATGTTAGACAGACTGGAACTCCAGTATATGTAGAACATGTGTATTAACAAGTACTGGCGATAAAAAAAGAGATAATGAATGAGCATGGGCCAATTGCCAATGACACAGCGCCCCCTGAGGAGAGGCGCAGCACTGCACTGTCATCTTACATGTATTTCAACAGCAAATTAGTAAATTTTGCGAATTTGATTATAACAATATTATTGCCAATATAAAAAACCCTAATTCATAGAAAACTTAAGCGTACAAATCTATTTTAGTTACTGTACCTGTTCTCCTGATTACAGGTGAGGCAGTGTCTTACCTGTAGTCCTGACCGCACACTGCTGCCTGATGAGGTGACCTTAATTTATTTTAAAAAGGATATTTTGTTTTTCATTCAGTGTGTAAATGATAAAATGACCAAAGTAGCTGCCAGACATCGGCTGTGCTTCCTTAATATTTTATTAAAATAAAATAAATCAGTCAATTCTCAACACTCCAGTTTTAGAGCATAAGAAATCAAATAATTTTCCTTATTCCCTGCTGACCGACGTTTTTTATGTTCTTGATTGAAGCGTGCTGAAAACCGTGATCTTTGTGCACATCGAAGATCGTCTCTATAGACTGGATCATACGAACTTGTAAAAAATGCAGTAAAGGTGTTGGAAATCATTCCATCCATCCATTTTCTGTTCACCCTTTGTCCCTACTGGGGTCGGGAGGGTTGCTGGTGCCCGTCACCAGCTCCAGGCGAGAGGCGGGGTCACCCTGGACAGGTCGCCAGTCTGTCGCAGGAAATAATTCCCTGATAATTATTTATTTTAGGATCAGTTCATCTTTTGGGTCAGGATGTTGAGTTGAGACTTGATCCGGTTGCAGGAATTAATCAAGTATTTTACTCTTAAAGCTTTCTTTCTTTTGTTATTCAGGTTTTTGCAAACAGCAGCGCTCACTTGTTATGTTCTGTTTGTTAATTTGTGATCATCCTCCTGATCAGTTCGCTTCTGCTTGAACCGAACCGGACCGAGCTGAGCCCGGTTCGGCTGGTCTGGATGATGACCGGATCCCACCTGGACCTGTTCGGTCTCTGGATTTGATTCAGCAGAATTATCCATAAATAAACAAACATAAAGCAGCCAATCAGAAAGCAGCCCATCCTCCTCCACTGCGGTTCCCATGGTAACCACCTTCAGATGGTTCAGTCCTGCTCAGACTGACGATCAAACATCTATAATCAATAACAGTCCCTCTGAATCGCTTTGGATCTGTGACGTCATCCCGTCGCTTCACGACGCAGAGGATGAAGATCTGCTGATCAGCCAGTCCGCTGCGCTTCTCTCCCGCTCTGCGGGTTTTTCTCCTCCATCTTCCAGCAGCGATGCTCCCGCAGCCCGCGCCCCGCCTCGCAGCTCCGCCCGCGGCCAAGCTGTAGCTCCGCAGCTCGGTGCGCGGCCCCGCCATGGTGCAGAAGTCCCGCAACGGCGGGGTGTTCCCCGGAGCGCAGGCCGAGCAGAAGAAGCTGAAGGTGGGCTTCGTGGGACTGGAGTCCGGAGGGACGGAGTCCAGCAGGGACGGAGCTCTGCTCATCGCAGGTAGCTGAGCTCATCCACGCGCACGCGCACACAGAATGACCGCGTGCGCGAGATCGGTGAGGTGTTTGGAAATTAGGCAGGACAGGTAAGGTGGTTCTGATCCAGATGTCACCGGACCGAAGGGTTCGGTTAGAGGTGTTTACTGTTTACTGGAGAGGCCGAAGAGATGCACCATGGGAAAAGATGAGGAACATCAGACTGAGGTTCTAGTGGGTCAGAACCGGATCAGATTCTTTATGGAACTACTCAAGCTTATTTACATAAAACATTTGAAAGTGCTTTGCATAAAAACAACAAAAATATTAATCAATTATTATTGTTAACCAACCAATTAACCAAACCCAAAACAATAAGTAAAATAAAACATCACATTAATGTGGCAAAATAAACAGGAGTAAAGAAGTTATGATCCAGCATGATAATCAATATGATCCAGCATGATAATCAATATGATCCAGCATGATAATCAATATGATCCAGCATGATAATCAACATGATCCAGCAGGATAATCAATATGATCCAGCAGGATAATCAATATTCCAGTTATTATTAATCAATTCTAACCAGCTGGTTTTTAGCCTAAAAGAATCTCAGGGTTTCAGCTGTTTGTCAGTTTTCTGGAAGTTTGTTCCAGATCTGTGATGCATAGAAGCTGAATGCTGCTTCTCCATGTTTGGTTCTGGTTCTGGATGCAGAGCAGAACCAGAACCAGCAGGTTGATCCAGCAGCAACAGATCTTTAATCCATTCAGTAATTTATAAACTACCAGCAGTTTAAAGTCTCAGTGAAGGAATGCAGAACTGGCTGGTGTAGAACCGGGTGGTGTCTCTATCCCCCTGGTTCTAGTCAGAACTCCAGCAGCAGCGTTCTGGACCGTTGGGTTGTCAATCAGACCTGTGAAGACGCTGCTGCAGGAATCAAAGCCACTAAAGAGAAACTAAAGCCTGGATGAGTTTCTCTGATCTGAGACTTTAGTCCTCTGGTCCTGGAAATGTTCTGCAGCTGCTAGAGACCCACTCTGGAACCGGCTTTATGTGGACCTCTGGAGGTCAGAGGTCAGCCTGATCTCTGGTTTTCAGATGGAATAACTGAAGCTGCGCTCTAGATCTATAACTCTAGATTGTGTAGAGATAACTTCAGTTTCTGTTCAGCTGGAAAAGGTTTTGCTCATCCACACAGCAGTCATGGTAACCAAATATTTTCCATCTTTTACTGTTTATAAATCTGAAGGCTGTGCTGCTGACTGTCCTGACCACTTGGTGCAGACATACTCAATATTACTCACAGTAAATCACAGAGTTATGGAGGCTTTGAAGTGAATCTGGTGCAGATGATAACTTGCAGGATTGAGAAACTCCCCGTTCAGAGTCTTGATGAGTTCTGATGGCTTCGATCAGAGAAATGTTCTCTGATTTCAGCCAAAGTCAGGAAATACCAAACCACCAGCATCAACCAGCCCCAGTGCTTGGTGTTAGTTCAGCTGAAAGCTTTAGCTTCTGGACATCTTGGTGGTCAGTCAGTTTCTGTTGGTTACCTTTTGAACGTAATGAGGGGAACATGGCCGCTGTTTGTGGCCTCCAGGTGGGGACGAAGGCCCTCGGCGTCAGCGCAGCAGCGTCTCTGGAGGAAAGAGACCGCCGAAAAGAAACGCCCTCTACAGGCGGCTGCAGAACTTCCTCTACAACGTTCTGGAGAGACCTCGCGGATGGGCCTTCATCTACCACGCCTATGTGTAACTACACACACACGCGCGCGCCCCTCCCCCCCACACAGAGCTGTCCGCTAATGCTGCTGCTTCATGAATTTATTATTTAGTTTTAATGCGTTTTGGTTATTGAAGGGTTTTTACGGCTGCTCAGCGATCCCAGCTGGAGTTAGATCTCAAAGTTCTGACCAGCTGATCTCAGCTGTGATGGGTTTGTTGGCGTTCTGTGTCCAGGTTCCTGCTGGTGTTCTCCTGCCTGGTTCTGTCCGTGTTCTCCACCATCAGAGAGTATGAGAAGAGCTCAGAGGACGCCCTCTACATCCTGGTAAACACCAGAACAGTTAGTTGTTTGCATCCCTATCCAGAACATTTCGAGGCGCAGTGCACATTAGAAGAATGTCCAGGCTTCTGCAGGATCTGCTGCTGCTGGATCAACCTGCTGGCTCTGGTTCTGCTGCAGTTATCTGCTGACAGCTGCTGGTGTTGCTCCGCCATGCTGCTCAGCTGAATGAGCGATATTAACCGTGCAGGAAGTGGTGACCATCGTGGTGTTTGGGGTGGAGTACATGGTCAGGATCTGGGCTGCAGGATGCTGCTGCCGTTACCGAGGATGGAGAGGACGGCTGAAGTTCGCCAGGAAACCGTTCTGCGTCATCGGTGAGTCTCCATCTGCTGCTTTCATCATCTTCATCACTCAACCAGAGGAAAGAGAAACCACAGAAAGAGATGAGATCAGGTTGTTCAGAACCGGTTAAAATATTATCAATGGAACCAGCATCACAGTGAGGTCTGACCTAGGTCTGTGTGATTAATTGAACTAATCAAAATAATCCCAATTAATCGATTATTGAATTATTTGTCAACTAATTTAGTCATTGTTTAATCGGTAAATGGAGTACAAAGACTCGAAAAAATGTTTGCTGAAAGAACTATTTATTCAGAGCAGTAATTAAACTGAAACTGAACAAAAATTATAAACATTTACAAATAACTTAAAAGAAAAACTCTTTGTAAATATTTTCAACCCAAAACTCATGTGGCAGATTCAGCTTCAAATTCTGTTCAAATCCCCCATTAAACATCTTCTGCTGACCAATTATTAATTGGTTAATTACAATTGATCAAGTAAACACTAAAGGAATGTTATGTTATTACATTTTAAGCAATAAAATGTTTACTTTCTTATTTTAAAATAAATTAAACTGTTTATTTGCATTCTATATTGTGGCTAAATTAATATGAATGTTTCTATGCAATTAATTGATTAATCATCTCAAATGAACCTGCTGCTTCGGGATAAGGTTTCTGTAAAAACCATCGGAGATGTTTGTCCTCAGTTCAGAGAATCTTCTGTGGTTGACCTTTGACCTTTCTGCAGACATCATGGTGCTCATCGCCTCCATCTCCGTCCTGGCTGCTGGGACTCAAGGAAACGTCTTCGCCACGTCTGCCATCAGGTCGCTGCGCTTCCTGCAAATTCTGCGGATGATCCGGATGGATCGACGTGGAGGAACCTGGAAGCTGCTGGGATCGGTGGTCTACGCGCACAGCAAGGTCAGGGGTCAGGGGTCACGGAGCTCTTGAGAACAGATAACGTCACTCTGAACCAAACCTAAAACAAGCCAGCAGTTCTGCTGAGACTTGATGGTTCTGGTGATGACAACTGATCCGATTGGTCAGAAACGTCCAACCACCTCCTTTCTGGTTGGAGGTGGGCGGGGCATCTAAAGGTCGCCTGACCCTTTGGAAACAGAGAAGAAGAAACAAATATAAGGAGGAAAGACTTTACTGTGTGTGGGGGGCAGGGGGGTGCGCAGGCGTGTGTGTGTGGGGGGACGTGGGTGTGTGTGTGTGTGTGGGTGTGGGTGTGGGTGTGCACTGCTGGTTTCGTCTTTCAAACATCTGATGTCACTGATCTTCCTCTTATTGATCAGAAGTATTGATCAGCTCTGCAGAAGTTTCTTCCAGTCTGTTTCAGAGACTCTTTGGTTTCTGATGACTGAAGCAAATATTTGAAACGTTACTCACCCAGTAGGATGGATGGATGAACGGTTGGATGAACGGTTGGATGAACGTCGGTGTGAACGGTTTGGTTTCTCCACAGGAACTCATCACTGCCTGGTACATCGGCTTCCTGTGTCTCATCCTGGCCAGCTTCCTGGTCTACCTGGCAGAGAAAGAAGACAACGACCAGTTTGAGACGTACGCTGATGCCCTCTGGTGGGGACTGGTGAGATTACACCACACACAGCCAGAGACTGGTTCTGCTTCTGGTTCTGGTTTTGGTCAGCTTCATGTTTGTAGAGAGCATCAGAGAACATCAGAACCAAGCGCTACTTTGATAGATCTGGGTTACCATGGCGACATCATAGTTATAACTACAGAACACCACAGGTGAGTCCAGGTGTAGTGCAGAGATCCCAGCAGGTGTCCTCTGATCTCCTCCTGATCTTCATCTGATGATGCTGTCGTCTACAGGCAACAGGACAGTCTGACACATTTCCTGATGTCTCCTCAGATCACGTTGACGACCATCGGATACGGAGACAAGTTCCCTGTCACCTGGAATGGACGCCTGCTGGCTGCAACCTTTACTCTGATAGGAGTTTCCTTCTTCGCTCTGCCAGCTGTGAGTCATTTTATGGTTTACCTGAGATCACCTGGACTCACCTGGACTCACCTGGACTCATTTGGACTCAGCTAGATTCACATGGACTCAGCTGGACTCAGCTGGACTCACATGGACTCAGCTGGACTCACCTGGACTCAGCTGGACTCTGCTGGACTCACCTGGACTCACCTGGACTCAGCTAGACTCTGCTGGACTCAGTTGGACTCACCTGGACTCAGCTGGACTCACCTGGACTCAGCTGGACTCAGCTGGATTCATATGGACTCACCTGGACTCAGCTAGACTCTGCTGGACTCAGTTGGACTCACCTGGACTCAGCTGGACTCTGCTGGACTCACCTGGACTCACCTGGATTCATATGGACTCAGCTGGACTCAGCTAGACTCTGCTGGACTCAGTTGGACTCACCTGGACTCAGCTGGACTCACCTGGACTCAGCTGGACTCAGCTGGATTCAGCTAGACTCTGCTGGACTCACCTGGACTCAGCTGGACTCACCTGGACTCAGCTGGACTCACCTGGACTCAGCTGTCTGTCTCTCTCCAGGGAATTCTTGGCTCTGGATTCGCTCTGAAGGTTCAGGAGCAGCACCGACAGAAACACTTTGAGAAAAGACGGAACCCTGCAGCTGGACTCATTCAGGTAAGCGCTGACATCACAGCTTCTCTGTGATTGGCTGAATGAGTGAAGGTGAGACTCACAAGCTTCGGCTGCTTTATCTAGACCTTTATAGATCTAGAGCTTCCAGAAGTTGTTTTAGTTTGAGGTTTCTCATTCAGAGTGTCTGCAGGCCGCCTGGCGGGTCTACGCCACCAACCTGAGCCGGACCGACCTGACCTCCACCTGGGACTACTACGAGAGGACGGTGTCTGTCCCCATGTACAGGTGAGGCTCCGCCCCCACGCCGCCAGCGCTCCGCCTGCAGCCGCCTCACCCGTCTGCTTTGTCTGCAGGCTGATTCCTCCTCTGAACCAGCTGGACCTGCTGAGGAACCTCAAGAACAAATCTGGACTTTCGTTCAGGTTGGTAGTTCATCCATCAGATCAGCTCCACCCACCGAGAAAAACGCTGGTCGGTTAAAAACTCCGTTCTGAAGTAAATATGGACATTTTGACTTAATAACATTTCAGTGGCTTTTACTTTGACGCATCCTTTTAGTAAACTAAACTAAATGACGAAAAGTTTATGAAGAGCGACCCAAAAAACCAAAGAACCCAAAGAACCCAAAGAACCCAAAAGACCCAAAGAACCCAAAGAACCCAAAAGACCCAAAGGACCCAAAGAACCCAAAGGACCCAAAGAACCCAAAGAACCCAAAAATCCACAAAACCCAAAGAACCCAAAAGACCCAAAGAACCCAAAGAACCCAAAAGACCCAAAGAACCCAAAGGACCCAAAGAACCCAAAGAATCCAAGAGACCCAAAGAACCCAAAGAACCCAAAGAACCCAAAGGACCCAAAGAACCCAAAAGACCCAAAGAACCCAAAAATCCACAAAACCCAAAAATCCACAAAACACAACATTGAACAACGTTTTTGTGTTTTTTAATTTTTGTATATTATTTAGTGAATTAAATGAAAAATGAAATATTTAAGGCCTAAAAATGGACTTTATGTGATAAATGCTCCTTAAAACAACCAGGAGTTCAGAACAGAACCAGAATTTTCCCGACCCAAACAGAAACAGAAAGTGGTCATAATGTTTTGCCTCATTTAATTGACTGATAACTCTGTCTGTCTGCAGGAAGGACGTCCAACCGGAGCCGTCACCGAGGTCAGTCCAAACTCTTCAGAACCAGATATCTGAAGCCGGTTCTGGTTCTGGTTCTGGTCATCCTGTCCAGACCGGGACAGTTCCACCAGAACTGCTCAGATACCTGCTGTCTCATCTGAACCGGGTCTTCAGGTTCTGGTTCCTTTGGTCTCAGGTCGATTTCATTCAAAAATACTTTATTGATCCCAAATGGAATCTGTGGATCTGTAGAGGTCAGTGCTGCAGCGGCGCCCCCTGCTGCTGAGAGCTGCAGCTTTACTGGGGTGGAGTCTGTCCCACCATGAGAGGTGCCATGACAACCGCATCATGGACATCATGTTTGTTGCATCGTGGTTGCCATGGCCAACAAACATGGCCGACAAACATGGTCGGCCATATTTGTCGGCCATGTTTGAGGTCTGACTGGATTCTTTCTGTCTCTGCAGCCAGAAGGTCAGTTTGAAAGAGAGAGTCTTCTCGTCTCCACGGAGCTCCGGAACCAAAGGGAAGAGTTCTCCTCAGCACGGTGGGTACCAGTACCAGAACCAGAACCAGAACTAGAACTAGAACTAAAAACAGAACCAGAACCAGAACTAGAACTAGAACCAGAACCAGAACTAGAACTAGAACTAGAAATAGAACTAGAACCAGAACTAGAACTAGAACTAGAAACAGAACCAGAACCAGAACCAGAACCAGGACCTGAGGGAGCTGTTCTGTAATCTTTAGAACCTGCGGCTCTGAGGAAGAGCTTCGCCTCGGAGGCGGGGCCCCACATGATGACAGTGATGTAGAATAATCTGATTAAACATTAGATTCTTGATTAATATGAGTTGTTGTTGTACAGTGTTTCAAGATCTTGTTCAATGTGTCGTTTTTTAAACTTTGAGGCCCCGCCCCCTAAAGGTCTTTGCACGGCCCTGATTATTAGTAAGAGAAAAACATTCAAACATGATGGAAAGATGAAAAAGTTGATTTTATGTAACACTGGTCCTCTGAGTACAGATACATAAAAACGGTACAGTAACAAAGCAGTTGCTAAGTCCCACCACTGACTTTATGTTTTGAATGATTAGAGTGACATGCCGCACTTTTCAGTGTGTTTTCTGTCAGAGCGTCATGCAGGTCTGCTCTGCTGTCTGCAGTGGTTCCTCCGGGCGGCGTGGCGCCCGGCGTGGCAGTGGGCCCCAGCACCCAGGGGGGCGTCCAGGCGCTGCGCCGGTCTCCCAGTATGGAGCCCAGTCTGGATGACAGTCCCAGTAAGGTTCCGAAGAGCTGGAGCTTTGGGGAACGCAGCCGGACCCGGCAGGCCTTCAAGATCCGAGGAGCGGCGTCCCGCCAGAACTCTGAAGGTGAGGCACGTCGACCTCAAACTGCTGCGCACCGTGTGGCCACCAGGGGGCGACAGCTGCGTCCCAGCACACCAGATTATCCCACAGTCACCGTCTGCAAAATTACACAGTGAAAAGTTTACAGAAATATTTTCCTTTATTGAGCCTGTCATGGAGAAATAATGTGTGTTCATTTTTCAAAGTCATATTTTCATCATATTTCATTAATTTATAAATGACAACGTTCCAAACTAAATATTTAAAACAGCTTTTACTTTGATATTCCACTTCCTTCTGTTAGCATGCCAATTTGCATATTAGTTAAATATTTAGCCTGGACCTAAACTTTTAGTTCCGAGTTAAATATTTAACTAGCAACCTAAAAATTTAGTCTTATAGCTAAATATTTAGTTAACAAGCTAAAAAAAAAAGTGTTTTAAAAATAAATATTTGAATCTGAAATTTAAATGTTTAATTTGAAAATTAATATTTTGTTTGTTACTAAATGTTCAGTTTGAATACTAAATATTTTGCTTCCTAACTACTTAATGTTTAATTTGCAAGTTAAATAGTTATTGGTCTAAAGATTTAAATGGTGATGTTTAGTTTTTAACTCTGATATTTAATATTATTTATTCATGAATAACATGGAGAAAATATGACCATGAAAAATGAACACATACATTTTTCTCTATGAGAAATCAAAATATTAATGTTAATTTTTTACAGTGTAACTGTAAAAGGACGCCTCATACCTGAAGTTCAGGCAGTTCTGTTCTGGTTCAGATTACGTAAATTTCCAGCACCGACTTAATAAAAAGCAGATAAAGTTGATTAATTTGGATGAAAGTGGGAGAAGGTTTGCAGAGGAAACAGATCAGCTGTCATCATCAGGGGTCAAAGGTCAGAACCAGTTTGAACTGGTCACACAGTCGGACGCGGCCTGTTGGGACCTCCTGGTCTCCATCCATGTTGGCTGCATTTAGCTTCAAAACATTAAACTCGGCTGACCTCAAGTCCTACAGCGGATCTGCTGCTCCAGGCCAGCAGGGGGCAGCAGCGGCTGCAGGAACATCTCCAGGTTCCTCTGGACACGGTCTGGTTTGGGCATCGGCTGGTTCGGGTTTCTGGTGGTTTTCTTCTGTCCTTGTGAATACCAGCTTAGTTTCCAGTTGATGGTGAGGTCCAAACAGCTGGTTCTGGTCGGAGACCTCCCCGTGTGTCAGTGGTTCCCAAAGATTTTCTGGGCCCCCCATGGATCACAATAAAATCCCCCCCAAAACAGAAAAAATAAATCAACTGGGCTCACACATGGCTCAACCAGACATGAACCTAAACACACATTTTGTTTCCAAACTCCACTGAAGTTTATTTCACACTTCAGGTTGAACAAAACAAACTACAAACCGTCGTTACAGTGAAACACTGAGATGTTTCCTCTGAGGACTTCAGGTGTTCAGCTTTTTTTCATAAAATGTTTCTGGTAGGTAAGATAGCGACAACTTACAAACACTGTTTGTTCCTTAAAATAGGAACAAATTGTTCGATCTTTGGTTGTGGCAGAAAAGGACAAACACTGTGCAGAATCCCGACCCGATCAGACACAATCAGTACCAATCTGACCCGATCCTGAACCTCTATGGTGCTGTTTCTGATTAGTTGGCAGAAACAAAGATCTGTTGCTGCTCTGGTGAAGCTGTTTCCTCTCCTCTTCCTCTGTTGAAGCTGTTTCCTCTCCTCTTCCTCTGGTGAAGCTGTTTCCTCTCCTCTTCCTGTGATGAAGCTGTTTCCTCTCCTCTTCCTCTGTTGAAGCTGTTTCCTCTCCTCTTCCTGTGATGAAGCTGTTTCCTCTCCTCTTCCTGTGATGAAGCTGTTTCCTCTCCTCTTCCTCTGTTGAAGCTGTTTCCTCTCCTCTTCTTGTGATGAAGCTGTTTCCTCTCCTCTTCCTGTGATGAAGCTGTTTCCTCTCCTCTTCTTGTGATGAAGCTGTTTCCTCTCCTCTTCTTGTGATGAAGCTGTTTCCTCTCCTCTTCTTGTGATGAAGCTGTTTCCTCTCCTCTTCCTGTGATGAAGCTGTTTCCTCTCCTCTTCCTCTGGTGAAGCTGTTTCCTCTCCTCTTCCTGTGATGAAGCTGTTTCCTCTCCTCTTCCTGTGATGAAGCTGTTTCCTCTCCTCTTCCTCTGGTGAAGCTGTTTCCTCTCCTCTTCCTCTGATGAAGCTGTTTCCTCTCCTCTTCCTGTGATGAAGCTGTTTCCTCTCCTCTTCCTCTGGTGAAGCTGTTTCCTCTCCTCTTCCTCTGTTGAAGCTGTTTCCTCTCCTCTTCCTGTGATGAAGCTGTTTCCTCTCCTCTTCCTGTGATGAAGCTGTTTCCTCTCCTCTTCCTCTGGTGAAGCTGTTTCCTCTCCTCTTCCTCTGGTGAAGCTGTTTCCTCTCCTCTTCCTCTGTTGAAGCTGTTTCCTCTCCTCTTCCTGTGATGAAGCTGTTTCCTCTCCTCTTCCTCTGATGAAGCTGTTTCCTCTCCTCTTCCTCTGATGAAGCTGTTTCCTCTCCTCTTCCTGTGATGAAGCTGTTTCCTCTTCTCTTCCTCTGGTGAAGCTGTTTCCTCTCCTCTTCCTCTGATGAAGCTGTTTCCTCTCCTCTTCCTTCTGTAGTGCTGATAGAGATGCAGGATGAAGAGTTCAGACACAAGAGTTCCCCAGGTCAGCGCTCACACTCACGCTCACAGGAAGGAAGCTGTTCCATTCCTCTGGACTTCCTGTCACATGATCAAGTCTCTCAGGAAGCTGCAGCAGCGTTCGCTGATGGGTGGGACTAAATGACCTCTGACCTCTGCTTTGTTTCAGACGCCAGCCTGCCAGGTGAAGACATGGTGGACGACAACAAGAGCTGCCACTGCGAGTTCGTCCCTCAGGACCTGACTCCGGGGTTAAAGGTCACCATAAGGGCCATCTGGTAGGAGTCCGTCCATCAGAGGCTGTCTGCTGCGCCGCCACCATCCATCGCTTCTCACTCCTCATTTGCTGTTTTATGCACTAAATCATGATTTTCTTCACATTATTTTATTTACTTATGTTTTATTTATGCTCACGCCAGGGTCAAAGGTCATCATCAGCTGTTGGGTAAGAACAGTCACGTCACTCAGCGTCATTATTTCACTGTTCTGTCCCGTTTACCTGCAGCCTGCTTTATTATTATTATTTTATTATTTTATTGCTGTTGCTCTTTACGGCCAGGCTTCAGTTTTACTCTCTGAGGATTCAGATCCCAGATCTGTTCTGACCAGCGTCGGTGTTTCAAGGTTCTGGTTCTGTCCGGGTTCTACTTCATGTTCAGTTCAATTTAAGGACGTTGTAGTTAGAGAAATGAAGAGGAGTTGTTTTTTGCAGAATTTTCTAGAAAACAACTTGGACATTTCTGAGTTTGGCAAGTTGAAAATAACTGTCTCGCCAAAAAAGATTATTCTCATAAATTTTCTGAAAAAATTTGACAATTTCTGAGTTTCAAAAGTTACAAAGTTCTGGACTTAAGATTGATCAAAATCCAAACGAGTGATTATTATCATTTATAAGTTTATCCGTTTGAATATGATCCAGCTTGTCTTTTTAGTGAATTCGATTGAACATATGAGCAAAAGGATTTACAAATCAACATGTTCTGTTTTTGTTGATGTTGTTGACCAGTGGAAATGTGGTTGTAGGTTCTGCTCTGAAAGAACAGAACCGCTGGACTGGACCAGATCCAGTTCAGTTCCTGGCTGTGACCGGTCCAGACAACACGCCCTGTTGTGGGCCTGTGCTCCAGACCAGAACCAGCAGAACCCGGTCCGAGTCCAGCTGTGGTGACGCTTGCTTGTCTCTGGCAGCATCATGCGCTTCATGGTGTCCAAGAGGAAGTTCAAGGAGAGCCTCCGACCCTACGACGTCATGGACGTGATCGAGCAGTACTCGGCTGGACATCTGGACATGCTGGCCCGCATCAAGAACCTCCAGGCCCGGTAAGGCTCCGGGCCTCGGCGCCTCTCCGCTCCGACTCTCAATCAGCTATGACCGGGTTCTGTCTGGTTCTGGCAGGGTGGATCAGATCGTGGGAAGAGGAACCCCCATTGCAGACAAGGACCGTCCCAAATCAGGTGGCGAGGAGACACCTGAAGACCCGAGCATGATGGGACGTCTGGGGAAGGTGGAGAAGCAGGTGAAGCGCTTGTGATGTTGCCCTCCACTCTGCTGCTACTTTAATTACACTCACTTTATTTATTAAGGACAATGTACATTAATTACATTTTTGTAAACGCACCAGAATTAGCTGAAAGCCTCTTTCTATCTGTTGCCCTTAGCGCTGGCAGCTTTCGCTGGTTTTCTGGATTTTAAACATGGTGGTTAAGCACCAGCCTTACTGGTTAAGGACCAGTAAGGCTGGTGCTTAACCACCAGTAAGACCTGCCTCTCTGTCCTGGTGCCGGTCTGGAACTGAACTAATGAAGGTCTAAATTTGGTCTAAACTCTGATGTCCTGCAGGTCCTGTCCATGGAGAGGAAGCTGGACTTTCTGGTGAACATCTACATTCAGCGAATGGGAATCCCTCAGGCAGAGACGGATGCCTACTTTGGGTCGAAGGAACCGGACCCGGCGCCGCCGTACCACAGTCCAGTGGACCTGCAGGAGAAGAACCAGTCCCTCTCCAAGATCCTGCAGTGAGTGTGTAATGAAGCAAGCTTTTCTAACGTCTGGGGACTGAAACTTTTAATGTCCTCTGATTAAATCACATCACCTCCTCCATTCTGTAAGATGCTGCGGTGGCAGCTTCATGCTGCGGGAAGATAAAGTTGATGGAAAGGTAAATTAAATCAAAAACAGGAAAATTCTGAATGAAAAGCAGCTACAGGCTAACGACTTCCAAAATAATGACCACTCCCAACAAGCCAGAGCTACAATTGATGGTTTAAAATAAATGATTTTCATGTTGGAATGGCCTAGCTAAAGCCCAGATGTAACATTCCCAGTTACTGTTCATTCAGTCTGACTACAGCTGTTTTACTAATGAAACAATTACATATTTCAGTCTGTAGCCATGCAAAGCTGGTAAAGATGCACAACTGGTAATAAATGGTTTGGACTTTGCATGCCACACTTTTCAGATCGATATTTGTAAATTATTTTAAATACTGCATCATTTCTTTTCACTGACCTACCAAGAATTCAATATACTGAAGTTTATGGTTGTAAAGTGAAAAGATTCAAGCGGTGAATGCTTATATGACGTACAGTTTTTTAAATGTTGGGTGATCATATCGAGTGAAAAAAGATAAAAAATAAATATTTTTTTTCTTGTAGGCAGCATTGTGCTGCGTTGGACGACTTAACCTGTTCAGTTTAACACCATTTCTGCATTGATTCTCCAGAGACGGGCTACTGTTAGTGGAAGTTTGGGTCAAAAGGTCATGTGTGTTCAATAACATGCTAAAATCACAGCGCCATTTGGTGGCCTGGCATGGGAACTACAACTGACTCAATGTGTCTTGGCGGTACCATCTACATGTGGAAATTAACATAAAAAACAACCACATTTTACATTCATACATGTGGTTTTAGAAAAGCTCTTCCTATTGAAAAAGCATTAAAAAATGAGTTTTTATTATTTTGTAAATCTTTGAAAAACATTGACACAGATTTAATCTGCTATAAACTCCACGTTTGATTTTTTTTCCTTTTAGTTTTTATTTTACGGTGGTTTTGTTTTTTTCCCTCTGACCTCAGTATATATGTGTTCTGTTGATAGTAGTTATACTAACTTGTTAGTGTATTATTATTTAGAGAGGAATAGTTAAGTTTTTGTATTTTTAGAAAGAATGTTTAAATCTGAAATGGTCGTTGCCATTTGGTTTTATATGCTGTGTTTTCAAGTATGAAGGCGTGTGTGTGTGTGTGTGTGTGTGTGTGTGTGTATGCACGCACGCATGGTTGTTTGTTTTGTCTGTCTCTGTGTTGCCCTGCGACAGACTGACCTGTCCAGGTGACCCCGTCTCTCACCTGGAACATTAGCTGGAGAGGCAGCAGCTCCTCCTGACCCCACAGGGACAGGATGTTAGAAAATGGATGGATGGATGGATGGATGGATGGATGGATGGATGGATGGATGGATGGATGGATGGATGGATGGATGGATGGATGGATGGATGGATGGATGGATGGATGGATGGATGGATGGATGGAGTTATGAGGCAACGGTCTCATGTAAACATAGTCTAAACGTTTTTTGTTTTTTTTCCAAGAAACTTACTCAAGCCAATGTAACTGGGTAAATGTAGCCAAACTGGTTGTGTGAATGGACTGTTCTCCCTGCTGCCCTCTGGAAAGAGGTTCTGCAGCATCCGGTGCAGGTCCACCTGGTTCCGAAACAGCTTTTTCCCACTTGCCATCAGACTGCTGAACTCTTAACTGGACTGCACTCAAAATCTGGTCTCCACTTTATACCTTGCACATGTACAGAGCTAAATAACTTATATTTTACTGTCATTCCTGCACTTTATATTTATATTCATATTTTATACTGTATTTTATTTTATTCTGGAGTAACCTCACAACATTGGAAGCTCAAAACATTGTCCTGAGCCGTATGCAACCAAATTTCGTTCTGTATTCACCGTGTGCATGCAAAACGACAATAAAGTCAGTCTAAGTCTAAGTGATGCTGGGAATCTGGGTACCGGATCACAGCTAAATTTCCTTTTGTTGTTTTGTCTGCAGGGTGTTGCCTGGCGACCACATGGAGAGGACCCGCTTTGTGACCAAGATGGTCCGCTCCAGCAGCTCCACGGGACACAGGAACTACACCGCCCCCACCTGCCCGCCCTCCACCTCCTGGCAGCCAATCAGCTCCCAGCTCCACCAGCAGGCCCCTCCCCCTCCACAGCGTAGCCATGGCAACACCCCGAGCCCGGTGGGCGACTCTTCGCTGGTCCGCCTGCCCCCCCCTCCAGCCGGGGAGAGACACGGCGGGAACCGACCCAGCCGGCACAGCGCCGGGGACCGGGCCGGACCGGAGCGGAATGGGGACGAGGCGAAGCCCGACAGCGACACCTCGGTGTCCATCCCGTCGGTGGACCATGAGGAGCTGGAGCGCTCCTTCAGCGGTTTCTCCATTTCCCAGTCCCGGGAGAACCTGGACTTTCTGAACAACGGGTTCTACCCGTCCGCCGGGCCGGGGGAGCAGCCTGCCGGCGGCAGCGGCGGAGGCTCCGCCCGCCGCCCCGCCGGCCGGCCCTACATCGCCCAGGGGGAGTCCGACTCTGACTCCGAGCTCTGCGCCCCCTCCCCCCACTCCGACCGGGCCTGGACCGGCACCAAGTAGGGCCGACCCGAAACCGAACCAGCAGAACCCCTTTTTTAAACTCAGACCCGTCACTTAAACACCAGCTGTGGGTTCGGAGTGAAGCTTTATGCGAACTGATGATGTCATCATTTATATAGCGAATGCTTGCCGCGCTCGCACGTGATTGGTTCCCACTGACCAATCAGACTCGCTGTTTCCACTAACATCTGCTTGACCGACTGACACGTGAGGATAGCGGTTACCATAGCAACCACCCTGTCCACCCACTGACCCGCCCAGAATCAGGATCGGTTCGGTTTTAAACACATAACTTTTTATTTCTAATTTTCTGCTTTTTTCTGCAACATTTTGTCTCCCGATTTGGATCTCCAGCACAAAACCTCCACCGGAACCAGAAGCGGACCTCTCCTGGTTCCCTCTGACGAGGCTGATCAGAACATATCCGTCTCTTTGGTTCTGGTTCAATTTGCAAATAAATTCCCATGAATGTTGACCCTCAGCCTTCTTCTCTTCTGTCTGGTCATATTCTTGTGCCGGATTTCTGGGACGAATCCAGTTTGGTTCTCAGCATTTCTGTATCTGACCTTTGACCTCATGAAAATTTCCAGCAGGTCTCAGGGTTCAAAGGGCCGGTTAATAAAATCCATAAACTGTTCAAATAAACATGTCTGCATTCCTTCAACCTGATCAGGATTTCATGATTGTTTTTGTGGAAATAATTTAGAAATTTTTGAAGAAATTTTGCAGTGACTTTGCTGCTCGTCATATCAACTCTAAATTCACCAATGTATAAGTGCAGTAGTAAAAAATACTGCCCCCTGCAGGTGGGAGTTGGCATCACTTTAACCCAAATTTTTAGACATCCACCACAATAAACTCAATAATGCATTACGTAGTGCCAAAAAATGAGGATGTGTTGGATTTTACAAATTTAGAATAATGAAAATCTAGAGGGACTGATTGATGTGATTTGGCACACCGATAAAAACTGCTTTGATTCATAGGATAAACTTATCTTGAAGGTCCTGTTTTTGCGGCCCTCTGGCCGGATTTGGCCCCCAGACCAAAATTATTTAAAACGTTAAAATGTGTTCAAATCTATTCCACAAAGAATGAAACCAATGACAGAAATATTCTTTTATAAAGAACCTGTTTGTTTCAACAGGTTGAAAAATATTTGGTTTCTCTCAGAAAACAATAAAAGTATATTATACACACACAACAAATATGGCGTCAAAGTATTCAAACTTGGAAAGAGCCAGCTCAGGCACATGGAAGTGAAAAACAAAAAATAATCAACAAACGAGATTGTTCCTTAGTAACAGATAAGAGAAAAAAATAAGACAAACACTGAAATGCAATTAATAACTAAAAAAGGCAAATACATGAAAAAGAAATAACTAGGGATTTTCTAAGTTTGTTTATAAAATTTATGTCAAAACGTATCATGATGAGTGGCAAGAGACTTTTCTAAAAATTACGCAGTTATTCAAACTGTTAAATTAAAATGTCTAATGTTTTTTCATCAGATTTTTATATTTGATTGCTGAATTGGGAATTCATAATGTATGTGCAAAATATTAGACATTTTGGTGGTAAATATTTTTCCCAGAATAAATAAATCCCACTCACTGAAATGAGTTTTACATTTTCTTTGTAGTTTCCCCAAATGTACGTTTTCTAATTCTGACGTTTTAGTTATATACACACCCAAATATTTATTTTTTATGAAACTAAACCTGAAACAAAACTAAAATAGAAGCATCTACATTTCATACATTTGTATTAAAAACAGGTAGTATTGTAAATGTGGTTCTGAAGGTCCAAACTCGTCTGAAGCTACACATCTCGTCCACCAGATGGCAGCAGTAACTTTTCAGGAACCAGTCAGAACTCGGTTCTACCTCCAAACCAGAGATCCAACCTCAGCGGTCCAACAGAACCAGTGATGGTATCCAGGTGTTTTAATGTTCGATGGGTCAAATCGGACCATCACAGCCAGGTCACATGACCAACCAGGGCCACCACCACTTTCAGACAAACTTTATTTATAATCTGGTGCAGAACAACATAAAGACATGGAGATCTGGTTTCTCTGTCCTCACTTCTTCTTCCTGAACCTGTGGAATAAAACAGAACCTTTCTACCAGGTCGAACAGAACTATCACCAAAGCCCAGACATGAGGCTTACCTGGAGCCGCCTGACCGCTTCCTGTCCAAGCCGAGGCGCTTCCTGTCTGCGAAGGATGGCCTGAAGGAGACAGACAGCAGGTCAGAAAAAACAGACAGCCAACTGGTAACCAACAACCAGCAGACATCCAATAGATGACCAATAGATAACCAGTAGATAACCAATAGATAACCAGTAGATAACCAATAGATAACCAGTCTCACCCGGCTCTGTAGTTTTTCAGGGACTTCCTGCTGGTGTTGGTCAGTTCCTCATCAAACACTGACTTCCTGCCTCTGCTTGCTGCTTTCTGATTGGTTGCTGCAGACAGAAGCAGGTCAGTCTGCATCAGTTGGGTTCATGGTTCTGGAGGTTCTGGTCGGGTCTCAGTGTGTCGTGTTTCTGACCTTTCAGTGGCGGCTCGTCTTCAGGCATGGCTCTGGCTTTCTTCGCCCGTCTCTCCCGCTTGGCGGCTCGCTCAGCGAACATCTGAGCCTTCAGGATCTCGAACTGAGCGCGCTCCTCAGACTGGGACAGAGAGGACACACTGAGCACGCTCAGAGGCTCAGGTTGGTCTCCGATCGATCAGTGATTGATTTTACCGTCAGCTGTTTCTTCTTCCCGTCCTTCAGGAACTTCTCTCTCTTCTTCTTTCCTCTCAGAGCCAAATCGAACTCCTGCAGAGCCTTCGACACTGAAGGGACAGAAAACGATCTGAGACATGGTACTCTGCATCATGCAGAGTACTACACAGTACTACAGATAACAGTACTTTTGATACTACACTTAATACTACAGAGTACTACAGTCCTCCACTCACTGCGGCTCTGCTTGCGTTCCTGCTGCGTCTGAAACCAAACCCTCTGAGAGTCGCTGGAAGAGCCTTCTAGACGCTTCTGAGCCACACTCAGCTACACACACACACACACACACACACACACACACACACACACACACACACACACACACACACACACACACGTCATCAGCTATCATCAGCAGGTCATTGAGAAGCCCTGCTGGATGATAAATTGTCCCAGAAGTTATTGCGATAAAATTGCTGTTTTTACACCATTTTGCAGTAATAGAAAATATAACAGAATGACAGTAATCATTAGTAGAAAGAGAAAAATGATTAATCACGCAAATGGAAACTATTCAGATTATCTTAATTTCAGGTTCTGATCCATTTCTGATTCGGGTTCTGATCCGGTCCGTCCAGCCCTACCTTGGCCTCAGACGCAGCCATCTCTCTCTCCTCTCTCTCCAGCTTCATCACCGCTTCAACGTCTTTCTCCAGTTTGCTGATCAGATCTCTGAACTTCAGGATGACCTCTGGAGGGGAAACAAACCTGGTTTCAGTCTGGCTCTGACCCGGCTCGGCTGTGCAAACGGACCGCCCCTGGTGCTCACCCATGGGCAGGACGCGGGCCTTCACGCTGTTCTTGGCCGACTTCACCACCTCCTTCAGCGTCTTCCTCTCCGACTCTCCGACCAGAGACACGGAGCGGCCGGAGCGGCCGGCGCGTGCCGTGCGGCCGACCCGGTGGACGTAGTGCTTGGTGGTGGACGGCATGGTGAAGTTGATCACCTGGGCAGCAGGTGGGAGCAGGTTCAGGATGCCGACCCGGTTCTGTTCCGGGTCCGATCACATAACGACCTGAAGCAGAACTCTCACCGTTTTCACGCCATCGATGTCCAAACCTCGGGCCGCGACGTCGGTCGCCACCAAGATGTCGATTTGCTCGTCTTTGAACCTCCTGCAGAACCGAGACGGACCAGAACATCTGAACATTGGACAAATGGATCCATTTGTCCAATGATCCATTTTATAGTTTCTGAAGATTTAATTATTTTTAAAATCTGGATAGTTTTGGTTGACAAGCGTTTTACAGCTTCTACTTATTTGGACTTTGAATTCAGGTCAAAGACAGAGAGTTGGGGCTGAGACACGATTTTAAAATTTCCTCAGAATAAAGTTGAAACAATACGAGAATAAAGCATTAATATTAGGAGAATGAAGTAATTAGTTTATAAGAACTCATGAAAAACAAAAAGCGGAAAGTCGAGCATCTGGTGAAGTTATGCTTTGGTTAATCCATCAAATTATTTTCAGCAGGTTTTTCTAGAGTTTTGTCTAAAAGGAACAGATCTCAGATCTCAACGACTCAAATCTTTTCTTATTAAAGCAGCTTTTTGTATTTTAAAATGTTCTCCTGGTAAAATTGTGTTTTTATTCTCCTAATAACTATATTCTCGTAATTAAATTAAACTACTAAAGTTCTCATTTCTCGATACTCTGTCGTACAAAAACGTTGATTAAAATCAGAAATCGTATCTGAAACCTGAAGATGTTGTTTTTAAGACGGATAGTGCAGCTGTAATCTGAACCCGTTAGAACCCATTAGAACCTACCTGAGGTTCTCCAGTCTCTGGTTCTGGCTCAGTTCTCCATGCAGCTCCCCGACCTTCAGGCCCAGCAGGCCCAGCAGGATGTGCAGCCGGTGGGCCTGTTTCCGGGTCTGGGTGAACACCATCACGTGGTCCTGGAAGGTCCGGGTCAACAGCGCTGGGCACAGAACATCCGGAGAGTCAGGGTCCGGCCCGGAGGACAACAGAACCTCAGCAGAACCTGGCCCGCCCGGTCCTACCTGCCACCACAGCCTCCCGGTCTCCTTCCCGGTGCGGTCGGATTCGAACGAACTCCTGCCGGAGGAACGGCGCCACGTCCGTGTTGCTGTTCACAAAGATCCTGATTGGCTGCTTCAGCGACACCGCCGCCAGGTCCTTTACCTGCAGGCAGAGAACCGGGTCACATGACCCACAGTACCGGGTCATGTGACTGCAGGATGGGGGGAACCCATTGACATACATTGCATCTTATTGTTTAAATCCCTCTTTTAGCTGCAGGGCTAAAAGCTGATTGTTCTCCTTCCCATCCGTAGCGGCTAACAAAAGCGCTAACTAAATGGAACCTGAATGTTGGGATTGTTATCTGAGTCAAAACAAACAAAGGGAAAATAACGCAGAAAAGCCATTAACACTTGAGTTGTTCTTTTTTCTCACTCTTTGTGTCGGCTATGTTACACGCAGACTTTGTTGCCATAGCAACTGACAATAACATCACTACTGTATCAGGATTCAACACCAAAAAACACGGAGACATTTTCCACACAAAGAAAAGAAGATTCAGTCTGTTATAGTTTTATGCTTTCAGGCTTGAGGTTTACTTTATGATTATTAATAATTGATCGCTGTGTTAGATTAGCTACTCCTGCTATTAGCTAATCTACCACAGCGATAGATTAACAATTATTAGCGAATCTATTATCTTTTTAGGTTAGCTACTAATCCAGCTAATGATCTACCAGCTAGCTAATGTACATTAGCTTGGTAGCCAATTTGAAAGGTTTCTTTAAACTGAACTGAAACACCAAATTCCACAGCACAGCTACATGTTATGATTGTCAAAGTCAAGCTAGCACTTCCTTCTCCCTCACCATTTTCTTTCATTAAAACTTTTTCCTGACTTTGTCATTTAATGGTCGTAGCGTTGTCAAATAGCAGCAAAGCGCCTGACGGACTGGACGTCATGTGACTATCATGTGTCACATGTTGCTATGGTAACAGCTGCTGTCCTGTGGCCGTACCTCCTCGCTCATGGTGGCTGAGAACAGCATGGTCTGCCGGTTGTAGGAGCACAGCCTGATGATCTCCTTCATCTGCTCCTCAAAGTACTCGTCCAGCATCCTGTCAGAATCACACAGAACCGGGCCATTAGCGGCTACGCCAGCGGTCCGGTTCCGTCGGCCGGTGTCGGCGCCCCCACCTGTCGGCCTCGTCCAGGATCAGGATCTCGATGTGGCTCAGCTCGAAGCTCGGCGTGTTGTGAAGGTGGTCGATCAGTCGGCCCGGTGTGGCGATCAGAACATCTGGACCCGCCCTCAGAGCCGCCTCCTGTGACTTCAGGTCCAAACCGCCTGCAGACGGCAACAGCAGCGGTCAGCCGGGACCAGAACTGGGCCGGAACAACCTGAACAGGGTCGTTTCCATACCAACAGCCAGGCAGGTGGTGATGGAGGTGAACTGGGCCAACTGGCGGGCCACCGAGTGGACCTGGATCCCCAGCTCTCTGGTCGGAACCAGAACCAGGACCCGGGTCACTTGGGACGTCCTGGGTTTGTAAACCAAGCGCTCCAACACCGGCAGCATGAAGGCGGCCGTCTTCCCTGAGGACGGAACCGAAAGAGAGGTTCTGGTTAAGGTTCTGGTTCGGTTCCAGAGACCAGAACCAGAGGCTCAGGTTCTGTCAGAAATCAATCAATCAATCAATCAATCAATCAATCAATCAGTCCGTCCGTCCGTCCGTCCGTCCGTCCGTCCATCCATTCATCCATCCATCAGTGTTTAATGTGTCCTGTCGGGGTGAACAGAACCAGAGAACAGAACCGGTCCCAGTACCGGTTCCGGTGGCAGCGCAGGCACACAGGTCTCTGCCCAGCAGCCCCACGGGAACGCAGGCCTTCTGGATCGGTGTCGGCTCTCTGAAGCCCAGAGCCGTGACGGCCTGCAGGAACAGAACCACAGAGCAGATGAGACCAGAACCAGAACCGGATCCAGAACCAGATCCGGGTCCGCCGGGTCTCACCTTGAGAATGGGTCGGGACAGGTTCATCTCTTCGAACGTCAGCTGCTCGTTGTACTGAGACGCGTCTTCGGAAAACGTCTCTGGAGCCTGAGCACAGAGACCGACGTTACCGTGGTAACGCCTTCATCAGGACCCACCTGTGATCCTCTTCCTCACCTCCTCCTCTGCATTCCTCTTCTTCCTCCCTCGCCGCTCTTTCTCCCTCAGAGTGTCTGACAGGAAACAGGAAGCAGATTAGAAAATCTGATGAGTTCAGACCCAGTCAGAACCAGAACCGTCAGGAGGACAGCGCACATACCTGATTTGGTCAGAACCTCTTCATCACTTGAGCCAAACTCCTCCTCTTCATCACCATCCTCCTCCTCCTCTTCGTCTCCCTCAGCTGGCTCCTCCTCCTCCTTCATCTCTGAGGAACCTTCAGAACTCTGAGACGGTTTCTCCTAAAGACAAAAGACTACGACTCATACAGGAAGTAGATCAAACAGGAAGTAAATGAAAACAGGAAGTGGATTCAGGACAGACTCACCTCAGCTTTCCTCTTCTTCCTGACCTTCTCTATTTTCTGGTCCAAGGTCGTCGCAGTTCTCTGTGAACACAGAACCTGGTCAGAACATTTTGTAAAGCAGCAGGCTGCAGGTTCTGTTTGGTTCTGCTGGGTTCTACCTTCTTCTTGAGCTGCTTCAGGACGTCGCTCATGATCCAGTCGTCGTCCAGGCTCAGACTGTCTTTCTCTCCAAACTCAAAGCCACAGTTGAAGTCTGTCGACCTTTGACCTCCAAACTTCTTCTTACGGTTCAGGATGATGGGCTCCTCCTGCAGAACATCATCATCATCATAAGCTCCTGAAACAGATCTGGACCGGTCGGTTCTGATCCAGTGTGGCGGCTTCTGTTCATCATAATTTTAAACGGATCAGAATTTTTCACCGGACCAATCAGAACCTTTTAATCCAGACTCTGGGATTAAATGTGTTTTTAGTCCAACAGGCCTCATCAGAACCCGGATTATGGTTTATTACGGAGCGTTTCCATAGCAACTGCTGCTCCTCCTGAACACATCGGAACCTCGAGGTCCAGTTTTTGGTTTTAACTGGAACAGAACCGAACCCTTCACATGCTTGGATCAGGGTCGCGGTTCTGTTGGACTTTGTTCCAGAACATTCAGCTGGTCTTAGATCTGATAGTCGGATCCATTTCATCAGAACCAGACAGATCCGAACCTCAGAGAGTCCAGTTGACCCAGCAGCAGCTGCGGTACAACAATCAGTTTCATGTTTGGTTCTGGTCCTGGACTGGCTTACCTCCTGTTCCGATTCTGTTTCCGGTTCCTCTGGACTCAGATCCTCGTCCCGGATGGTTCCGATCAGACCCAGCTGCTCCAACATGGTCCCGCAATTCCGGTCCACTCAGACGTGAGCGGTTCTACCTGGTTCCGAGAGGTTCTGAAAGGTTCTGCCTCTCTCGCTCCTCTCAACACACTTACACGTGTTTACGGAAGCCGGAAGCTGAAGCGCGTATTTCCGGTTGGTGTCTCCATGTCTTTGCTTTCGCGCCCCCTGCTGCTGCGGAGCGGAGATGGCAGAACCAGGGCCGGTTCGAGCCGCATGGGGCCCCGACCGAGACGCCGTTTGGGGCCCAGTGAAGCGGTTCCCAACCCTTTAGATCAGGGGTGTCAACAAACTCATTTTCGTTTTGGGCCAAATCAAGATCATGAACGCACTTAAAGGGCCGGTTCTGCCAAATGTATTAGAAAACTCTTAAAATATCAGTTAATTCTTAAAATTAAATCATGTTATTGAACATCTTTTCAGTCCGTCCAGGATTTTGATTCTTTTTGTGTGTGGGGTTTTTTATTTGCAATAAAGTCAGAGTTGGAATTATTTACAATATTTGCACTTATTTTTGACAGTAAATGCGACTTTTTATTACTCGCTGTATAGATCAGGGACTATAATCTGACATCCATTAAGGCTGAGGCAGCCGTTTAGGACAAGTAAGAAAGTTTTTGACACATTTTGAGAAAAATCTGCAATAAACTACAAATTGTTAGCACAAAAAAGTGCAGGGATTTGTTGATTTTGTGTGAATTTCTACAGTAATTCTCAAGAAACTGGAGGGACTGATTGATATAATTTGGCAATAAACAGATAAAAACTGCATTGATTTGAGTGAAAACATAATATTTAAGCACACTTAGTTTTTAGTCTACAATCTAGAGGGCCACATAAAAAGCTATTGCGTGCCGGATTTGGCCCACAGGCCTTGAGTTTGACACATGTACTTTAGATGGTCCACAAAAATTACATAATAAATTACATTTTACAAGCCAACAGGCTACAGTTAAAATTACACATGAATTAAACTGACTAAAATGTTTTAACAATTCTTCATTTGTCAATAAAACAGATTCCTGTATGTAAACTGTAAAATAATATTATATTTTATCCTTTCTAACTACTGATCTACCCATTTTCCCCCTAAAAGAAATCTGACTGTAAAAAGTTAAAGACAACAGATGTACTTACAGCTGCAGTTTGCAACTTTTATAAAACCCTTTTTTTTTTTTTTTTTACAATTGTTAAAATTGTCTCCATGTTGTGATAGTATAATATGAAACAAATATCTGTGAAAAGATCAATCTCCTTCCTGAGTTACTGTTGCCATCTGAAGAAATATCAAGAACAACCAATCAGCGTCAGGAGGCGGGACCTAGTGCTGTCAATCATCCTCAAATATGCGCCGATTTTATGCTGATGGGCAGAAACGACTTACCGACACATGAAAACTGTTTATCCACCTTCATCTTGTCATAATCGGTTACATTGCAACAGAAAAACAAATGAACTCGTTTGTGGTTATTTTGTTGTCCAGACAGAAATCATTTAACCAGAATCATAAAGCATAAATTACAGAATTTCACAGTTGAAATGTGATGCAGCGTCCAGTCAGTAACAATAATCGCATTTCAATTTCATATTTTTATATGACAAGAAGAGAATCAGGACAGGAAGCAACATGTTGCTGATATTAGTTTAAAGTTGAGAAAATCCTAAGTGATAAAACATATTTATTTTTAGGGTGAATCAGCAGAATCTGTAGTTTGCTTGAAGCTGTTTGACCGAGTGGAGAGCAGAGGCCTGAGCCAGTCATCTGGAAACACTGTTACAGTCTGAGAGACGACGTGTATCCGTCTGGATTCACATTCTCACCTCAGGTCACAACGCCACATTTCCACATCCCTGGATGACACTGCTGCATTTTATTACATTTTTATTCTGTTATTACACAAAGTAAAATATGTTTGTTTGAACCTTAGATTGAGAATCCATTTAACAGGAGATGTAGCTGAAAAATCAGAGCAACTTGTTTGTCATCTTAATAATTACACATTTTCAGTTCTGGTTCTGACCCAAACATTCAACAGCAGAATGTGAGTTAGGCAGCTGCTCAGGGCCCCCACACCACCAGGGGGCCCCCAAGAGCACCAAGCTAGCATGATAAAAAATATTTATTTAAAATAATATTGAATACAAACTAATTGCTACTACACATGGAAAAATTATTTCCATTATTTTCATAGTTGTTACAGAAATAAGGGTTAATCTCTGAAACAGATATCAAACTTCTTTAACCTGTTTACTGTAAACTTGGTGTTTATTATTTTCAAATGGTTAAAATAATATGGCACAGCTAAGTACCTCTCTGCATATATAAATCTAAATAATTATTTTTAGTTTGCTGCTCCTGTAAGGTTAAAATCAGCAGCCATAATAGCGCCGGTCTAAGCTAATTACAAACTCTGGAACTGATGAATCTTTAAAGGTGACGTTTCCTTTAACAGGTTACGATCGGTCTATGATCTATACAAAACATGATCATTACATTTTCTTCACAAAATCAATCAGATTTTATTCTGGTCAGCTCTGGATATTAAGCCTCTTTCATAATGAGCTGTTTTAGGGTCTCTGTCTCTTTAAACGCAAATCAGCTGCTGCTGGCCACGCCCCCCAATCATTGGTTACACTTGCACAAGACAATGGCTGCAAATAGAAGCAATTATAGAATAGAATAGAATTCAACTTTATTGTCATTGCACTGTCACAAGTACAAGCAACGAGATGTAGTTTGCATCTATCCAGAAGTGCTCTACGAGATATAGATATTTCTTTACAGATGTACAAGACTATGTATGTATGGACTATAAGGGGTACAACCAAACATCTTTGAAAAACATTAGTGGAGCCTCCTGCACAACCAACAAGAATGCAGCTCTAAAGGGGTTGCTAGGTAACAGGGCAGTACCTGCTGATTCGCGACGCTATATCCACCGATTTGCACATGATACTGTTATCTATATACATAGATCAAAAGTATAAGACTAAAAATCACATTGGTGAAAAAATTTAAATATCTGCATTTTGCTTCATTCAAATTTATCATTTAAACCTCATAGTAAGAAGATAAAACGTTTAGCTTTGCACATTTTGGGAATACAAGATACTGTTTGTCTAACGTGGCTGCAAGAATATTCCTGAGCTATAATTGATTTCTCACATAACTTAATGTTGAACACCAGTTTCTCCATTTCTCATGGAGCTGTAAGCTGTTTCTTAGCAGTGCTTACATGATGTTGATTAACAGCACCAAGACCCTCCTCCTGGCTCTGATTGGCTGTTTCTGACAGAGTGCTGCATTACTGCAGACGACAGAGGAGGAGATAGATTTTTTTGTAAAACACATTTTTTTTTATAAACGTTACATTCTGCAGCTTTGAGCTTGTTTGGTTTTCCAATTGAAGGTCGAATGTTTGTAGATCTTCAGTGTGAAGTTCAAATAACCTGAATATTAAAAAAACTTTATTTTTCCTAAACGGAAAGCAGCAGCTTCAGCTGAGCTTCATCCAGGATGCAGAGGAGGAGGAAGAGCAGGGGGCGGAGTCAGTCCCTGGGGATAAAACTCTCCACAGAGAATCAGACGCTCAGAGTCAACCGAGCCGGCAGAGCAGAAACAACCAACCAGAAGGGACCAGAACCGACGGGTCACAACTCCTCCTCCTGCAGCGCTACGGTGAGTTTCTGCTCAGACATTCAGAGGAAAGTTCAGATGGAGCCAGAGACAGACTGACTACAGATTAACCACAGATTATCAGGAGTAACAGAGTAACGGGCTGCGGCCATGGGGAGGAGGACGTGAGTGTTTCCCAGAACCGGCTCTGGTTCTTCTGGATCCAGATGTTTCAGGTTTGATTCCGTGTTTTCAGCCTGACTCAGATGATCTGGGCCGACTCCAAACCGGCCCAGATCGGCCCAAACCGATCTGGGCCGGTTTGATCCCAGACCTTGATCTCCAAGGTCTGGGAGATCATCAGCCTCCCAGACCTTGATGATCTGGGTGGTTGAGTTTGGTTTTGGATCAGGTCAAAGGTCAGAGCTCAGCATCAGTTTTCGGCAGACAGATGGACGTTTCAGAGCGTCTGCGGCGTTAACGACTGCGCCTGCGGTCTTGTGTCTGCAGCAGCTGTGAGCTGATTGGCTGTTCAGTAAACCGCTGTGATTAAACATCTGCTGCTGGGTTAACTGCGCCCTGGGTTTGGTCTGCAGGCCCTGTCTAGCTGAAAGGTTAAAGTTCATTGGGTGAAATGTGTGTGTGTGCTAAACCCTGAGCTGTGACTCACAGGCATCTTGTTTTCCTCATCTGTTTATTTCTGACTGATCATTGATGGAGACGTGACAGAACCGCCGGGTCCGGTCAGCGGCCCGCCTGGCGGTCCCACTGCGTGAACAGAAAGCTGAAAACATCTCTCCATGTGACGCCATTTCAACAAGAGCTCAGCATGAACTGCAGTAACCCCAGTTTGTTTCACAACAGCCTGAAACCCCCGACTGTCCCCCGACCCGCTTCCTGTCTCCATCTGAGGACAGACGGGACAAAGGCCCCCTCCCCACTTCAACGCCTCGCTCCGTAGAATAAACGCTTCCGTCGAGGTCCGACATGAGAACACCGTCTGATGAACAGAACCAGCAGATTGCAGCTTCTAACAAACATCTTTCTACAGCGATGATGCCGCTGCACATTGAAAAAAGGAGAACATTTACACCCCCAAAATATCTAATTTGAGATTAATCTCAGAAATATTCTAGAAAAAAACAAATTCATTTCTGAGCTCAGTCACACATTTGCTGGAAAAAACAAGAACATTTTGAAATATAAAAAAGTTTTCAGAAAAAATTGGAAATTTTGAGATTAATTTTCTAGAAACAAGAAAATTTGACTAATATCCACGTTTTTTTCTGGAAAATTTCTGAGATTAATCTCAAAAGTTCTGCATTTTTTGGAGGAAATTTGCTACTCTTCAGAACCAGAACCAGAACCGGGCCCATGTCGTCTGTTTCCTTGCAGCTCCAGATCAGGATGACTTCCTTCCTCTTGCCACTCCTCCTCCTGTTGCCGGTGGGCTCCATCATGGCGGCTCCAGAACCAGCCGGCTGTAAGATCCGGATCACCGATAAAGGCCTGGAGCTGTGTGAGTAACCGGACCTGCGAACCGGGCCTTCGGCTGCAGAACAGAACCAGCTCAGAGCTGATGGTTTCTTTAAGGCTCCTGTTTGAACTGCCTTGTTGATAATTATCCCAATAATTATTGCAAGAAACGATAATATTTCCCCGTAATAAATAGCGAAACGTTTGCTCTCTGAAAGACCAACAAACTTTAACTCCACTGGAACTGGAAGATATTTTAAATATCCAAAATAAAAATCGACAACCAAAACCAGAAAAAAATAATTATGAGGTCTCAGTAAACAAAATGTATCTTTAAAAAATAAATGAATAAAAATGGAAATTATTGGGCTCATTTTAATTTATCTTGTGATTAATTGACTCACTGATTATTCACTGATTAAATGTGAGATCAGTGAAGGTGGATGAATATGAATTTATTACAACATGATGTAAAAGGATGCAACTAAAACATACACTGCAAAAACACAAAACTGTAGTTTCTGGTCCAAATATCTGAGTTCACTTAAAATCAAACAAAACCAATTCATAAGTAACTTTTCAGTAAGATATAGAAGTTTGTTTTAAGTCAGTGTTAATAATATTAATATTAATAAAAAGAACAAGTTCTTCTGGGAGATCATTTCACTTGTAATATGGAAAATATTTAGTTAGAAGTGAAATAATCTGCCAGTGGAACTCGTATCAAAAATAAGGAATTATTGTTCCTTATTTTATTATTAGTGTGTGTCAATGTGTAATAATGTGTGTGTGTGTCTGTGTGTTTGTTTGTAATACCTAGTGGGGACCATTTTACTGACACATACTACGCTGTGGGGACCCGCTGCTCCTTGTGGGACCCCTGACCCAAAACGCTGTTTATGGGTCAGGGGTCAGATTTAGGACTAAGGTGTGAATTGAGTTTGGGTTTGGGTTAGGATAAGGTTTAGGTTTAGGCTGTAGAAATGAATGGGAGTCAATGGAAAGACAAAGACAGCCACGTAAACGTGTGTGTGTGTGTGTGTGAGTTCTTTTTGCGTCTTCCCAGTAAAGCTTGAGACTCAGAGGTTTGTGGAAGAGGAGCTCAGTAACATCAGCATGCCGGAGATGAAGGGGACCGAGGGCCGGTTCCAGTACACCATCACAGAGTGAGTTCTGCTGCCGGTTCTGTCCGGCCGGACCGAGGTGCTGGCCATGATCCGATTCATTATGTCTTCCTCTCTGCTCAGCGTGAAGATCACAGAACTGAACCTGAGCCATGCGGACCTGCGGTTCCTCCCAGACGTCGGTCTGCTGTTCGACGTTCAGAACTCGTCCATCGCGCTGAGCTTCCAGCGCCGGATCCTCTACTGGTTCTTGTGAGTTGATGCTTCTAACTCTAGTGATCACATTAATTTCTGATGTTAAATCCAACAGTTTGGGCTCTAACTCAACTGATTTTGTCAGTTACTTGAACTTTGTTTTTTTAAGTTTAAATGGTTGGGAAACAGTGAAAACATGGCTGCCTGCTTGTTTTTCCAGCTACGACACGGGGAACATCAACGCGTCGGCCGACGGCGTCAACATCAACACGGCTGTGAACCTGATCCGAGACGACGTAGGGCGGCTGAAGATCAACAACATCAGCTGTGACGCCAAGATCAAGAAAATGAGAGCAGAGTTCAGCGGGACGCTTGGGTACAACCCAATCAGAGAACGGCATAGCCAACTCCAGAACCAGAACCAATCAGCCAATTACTGATCAATAACAGGAAGTAGCTGCCAGGCTGGCACATGACCTAACCAGGAACTTCTGTTTTCAGGAAAATTTATGACTTCCTGGCCCGATTTCTGACCACCGGGATGCGATTCTTCCTCAACCAACAGGTGGGTCCACTCTCTGATCCGGTCCCAGTTCTGATCACAGCCAGAACCGGATCCTGGCTTGGGTTTTGTTGGGTGTTCAGAATAGGATCTGGCTCTGGCCCGGACCTGGTCTTCTGGTTCGGAACTTGTGCGTTTTCGCCGCAGATCTGCCCGGCGCTGAACCACGCTGCTCTGGTTCACGTGAACGCCATGTTGGAGACGATCCCGGTGCGGAGCGAAGTGGATCACTACATCGGGATCGACTACTCTCTGATCAGCGATCCCGTGGTGACGTCGCGGAGCCTCGACATGAACTTCAGGGTAGGACTCGTTGCCATGTTGTGACAGAACTGGGTCAGAGCTGGTACCAACAGTGCGTCCATTCTGCAGGGGATGTTCTTTGACCTGTCCAACCAGAACCAGCCGCTGGTGAACTACGCGGTGGAGCCGGTCATCAGGGAGTACGACCGCATGGTCTACCTCGCTCTGTCTGAGTTCTTCTTCGACAGCGGGATGTTCGCCTACTACTCTGCTGGGATCTTCCAAATGCACATCGTCAACGAGAAGGTGAACCAGAACAGACAGGCCACTGGACCCGACTCACAGAGAACCTCAAGACGGCACTAAGATTCAGAGATAGAAATTAAAGTTCTTTAAGGGCCGTACAGATTCAAATCTGAAATTCATTTTAGGTCCAGTTTTTTCTTTAACTCAATCAATCAACCAACCTGCCAATCAATCAGTCAACTATCCAACCACCAATCAATCACTAATCAACCAGCCAAACAGTCAGTCAGCAATCAAAGATACCCAGACTGAACTTCTGCCTTTTTTTCCTTCAGATGCCCAAAGATCTGGAGATGTTGCTGAGGACGACGTATTTTGGAACCATCATGATGATGGTCAGCAGAATCAGAACTCAATCAGAACCGGTCTTTGTAGTCCTCAGTAGTTCCTGATGTTCTTGATGTTGTTCCGTCAGAACCCAGCTCTGGTGGATGCACCACTGTCCCTGCAGCTTGCTGTCAACTCGCCCCCAAAAACCTCCATCAAAACGTCCGGGGCCACCGTTGTCATGACAGCCATCGTCAAGGTGATGGTTCTGCCACCAGGCCAATCTCCGGTCCAGCTCAGCAGTATGACCATGGTACTAAACACACACAACTACATTCGGTCTGATATTGTTGGATCCCTCAGTCTGACTGGTTGCAGCCCAGTAGAACTCCCAGTTTACTGGACCGGGCTGAACAACAATTTAAATGTACTAATTCAAAGACAACTATTTTCTCTTTCTGCAGGAAGCTAAGTTTAATGCAAAAGTTTCCATGAGAGGAAAACGTCTGGCTGTGCATGCTGATCTACGCAGGTAAAGGTTTCACTTTCCCTTAAACACAATCCTAGTTCTAGACTTAAACCACAAACCCTTCCTGGTTCTGGACTCAAACTGAAGTCACATCTGGTTCAACACTTAGGCTGTTTCCCCCAATAGTCCGGAAAACTCAGTTCAAAAAGTTTTTAAAGTGAGAGAATAAACATTGATTTGAAGCAGCAGTGTTTCTATTGGTCGACCCGGTTCTACTGGAACCAGAACTCCATCTCTAGCTGTTGTGGTTCTCTGAGTCAAACCAACCTGTTCCCCTCCTGGCCTGTGGGGGCACTGCACCAAGAACCACTGAAGGAAACCACACAAAAACCTCTGAAGACACTGAGAGCAACTTCCTTCTTCACCAGATGGAAACAAGATGGAGGCGTCAGATTTTAGTGTTGGAGGATTTCTGTTTAGTCTTTGGCTGAAGACCAGGAGCCATTTCTGCTGCTAGTGCTAGGCTAGCACGTTAGCTTTGGTTACCCAGAATGCCCTGCGCTGTAGTCCACTTCCTGCTTTTGGAGAGGTCTCCAGTCCGCTTGGCGTTCACATTCAAACTGAACCAGAGTTCACTTCAACTGAACCCAGACCGGAGGACCAAAGGTCAGAGGTTGATTAGCGTTCACAACTCACCAACCAAACCGGACTTTGACTAGACAGACGGTCCGGAGTCTGGTTAAAGTGGACTGAACAGGCTTGGTGTGAATGATGCAGCCTTAATTCTGAAACCAGATCTTGGTCTAAAGTCAAATTTTGCTCCAACTCTTCGTTTCTGGATTCATCAGAGACGTCTTTGTTGTCTTCCAGGTTTAAGATCTTTTCCAACCAATCAGCTCTGGAGTCTCTGGCTGTAAGTGTGTCTTTACTTCCTGGTTTCAATGCCTCCTGATGGACCACAGAACCGGTTCTGACCGTCTGTCTGTCTGTAGCTGATTCCTCTGCAGGCTCCTCTGAAGACCATGCTGCAGATGTCCGTGGTTCCTCTCATCAACAGTAAGAACCTGCTTCTTCTCTGTAACCAGAACTTCTGAGTTCCAGCGATGCTCTGAGTGGTTTTGTTCTGGTTCTGAGTCTAGACTGGACCAAGAGGGGAGTCCGGATCCCACTGGCTGATGGGATGGATTTCATCGAGGAGGTGGTGGAGTATCACAATGTGTGTTCACCTCTGATGTTTGCAGAGTTTTACATCCGTTTGTGTTTATGCATTACAAACATCCAGTTTCTCTGGAACTGATGAATCTTTAAAGGTGACGTTTCCTTTAACAGGTTAGGACCGGTCTATGATCTATACAAAACATGATCATTACATTTTTCTCACAAAATCAATCAGATTTTAATCTGGTCAGCTCTGGATATTAAGCTTCTTTCATAATGAGCGGTTTTAGGGCCTCTGTCTCTTTAAACGCAAATCAGCTGCTGCTGGCCACGCCCCCCAACTCATTGGTTACACTTGCACAAGACAATGGCTGCAAATAGAAGCAATTATACAACCAAACATCTTTGAAAAACATTAGTGGAGCCTCCAGCACAACCAACGAGAATGCAGCTATAAAGGGGTTGCTAGGTTATGGACTGGGATCATTGCAATTGCTAGGAAACGGACAGGGATTCACTGCGGTTGCTAGGGTAACAGGTACCTGCTGATTTGTGACGCTATTTTTAGGAGGATTTTGAAACGGCTCGTTTTCCAGACCCTAAAAAAAACTTATTACCAAAAACACCTTTTTAATCGCTTGGGCTGTTTTAAGAAGCAGACGAGACTCAAATGGAAGCATAAAAATGTGCAAAATGTGAATTTTGAATAACAGGTTCCCTTTATAAATGGTATGGGGACGCAATGTGCAGCTGGTCTCCTGACCAGCAAAGCTGCGTAACAAACCACATCAGAGCTGACTGTAGCAACCAATCACCAGGCTGTGTCACTCCGCAGGGTTTCATCGTGATCGGAGCCAACCTTCACTTCAGCAAAGGCCTGAGGGAAATGATGGCAGGAAGCAGCGACATCCAGCCCACCGCCAGCACCAGCAACACCACCAGCACCGCTGTCTAAGAAGAACTGGACCTGGCAGCCAGAACATTATGACCGCCTGCTCACCGTTTTACTCCCGAAACACCTCCGGGCCGCCACTAGAGGGCACCACAGAGCCGAGGGTAGCTAAGCATTGGTACTGGTTCTGCTGGTTCTGTGTAAGAATGTGAGGGAGCATGATTAGCTCTGTTAGAGTGTGTGTGTGTGTGTGTGTGTGTGTGTGTGTGTGTGTGTGTGTGTGTGTGTGTGTGTGTGTGTGTGTGTGTGTGTGTGTGTGTGTGTGTGTGTGAACCACCAGAGGAGGTTCAACACAGACTGGACCGTGGAACCAAACCTTAGATGCAGAGACGTCCAATCTGAGGGACTGAAACTGTTGGTGGTCATAATCTTCTGCTGATCTGATATAAATAGATGATGTAAATATCGACAGACTGAGGAAAGTGTGTCGCAGCAGCTGCAGATTCAACAAGTTTTACTGATACAAACATAAAAACCTGCTTTCTGACATTTTCCAGTTAAATCCTTTTATTTATGTGCCGACCAGAACTTCCTTTTAATCTCACAGCATGACTGAAGGGAGCTGAACTGCAGGCGGACTAAAGACTTCTTAACATCTAACTGAACATCTGAGAGGTTTCCAAACTGTCCCTTATAAATAAAACCCCTTTAATAAAAACTCAGAGCTGTACTCAGAAGGTTGACTTGATGATATCATAGTTCACCAATCTCAGAGTTTCTGTTTAAGGCTTCACAGAAGGCTTGAAGCTCAATTCGTTTTTATGCTGAATTCCGATATTTTTTGTTGTGGTTTTGCATGATACTAAAGGCTAAGTAAAAATTAGTTAAATTACTAAATTTAGACCAGCGGCCATTTTAGTTTCTCGGTCAGCCTGTGTTTTGGGGGGAAAGGTCTGTGATCTGAGCAGCTCATGTTGTTTGTGATCGGCTGATTTAGGTTATTAATGTTTACAATTTAATGCCCAACAACTGCAAATAAACTCAAGATGCAGAACCGTTTAAAATGACACAGTGATTCAGAGGAGATCTTGATCTTTTTCGAATCAATATTTAATTGGTGAAAAAACTAGAAAGCATTGATGAATCAATATTTTTGCCAACTACTACAATCAAGCAGGAACTTGGCAAGTTAGACCCAGATAGCTTAGCGCTAGTGAGTGCTAGCCAGCAAACTACCCAGATCCAGGAAACTATGGAGTTAAATTTGTTTCACAATTATTCAATCAAAAAAAAAAAAAATTCAAACAAAAAAATAATTATCTCAATTAAATTGTAAGAATTATTATTTTTTAAACAAAAATAAAGAAGCTGACTTGGAGAAATATAGTTAGAAATATAGTGTTGCTTTTAACTATAGTTAAATATAGTTAAAAGCAACACTTCCTTCCCTACCTGGCCGTCTCTGACCCAAAACCTGCTGGTCTCTCCATCCTCATGTTCTGATCCTCTCTAGCTGGAGGAATCGCTCTGTTCAGTAAAACCACAAGCCTGTCCTGCTTCAGCTGCACTCTGCTGGTCAGACTAGGATGGGGAATTAGGAGAACAGCAATTTAATTTTACAACATACAGTACCACAGCAAAGGGCATATTACATCTAATTCTAAATAAAACTAAGTACAACACACACACACACACCAAATAATAAAAAAGACAGAAATTATGTGAATATCCTGCTTCGGCCTGTGATCTACCAGCTTGGTTTTTCATTTTGCATCTGGATGGAAATATATATTTAAGAGTTACATTGCCTCCCTCATCCACAACACTGATTATGTGCTTGGTAAATAAATAATCTGTACGGTCACTTAACGTGGACCTAATAACATTGGTGCAGCGATCCGCTGTGTTTTCCCACTTTAGCGTCAATGCTAGTTAATACACACACAGGAGGATTACACAACAGTTTTTAACATATTTCCTCTAGATACATTTGGAGGAAGAGGTGCGCTGGTTAACGAATTCAACATAAAGACAGGCGAATATTACACAAGCCTAGTTTATGCACTTTACCTAGTGCTAACATTAGCTAGCCTAGCACGATATGCTACCGGGGATCACGGCAGACAAAATATGACTGTCGTCATAAAATGTGTAAGATTTCTTCTTTGAAACAAGGTGGACACTTTAGTAGCTGCTAAACGGTGTAATTTTGTGAAGATTATTTACCATTCACATTCTGTGTCCGTCACCGAAGCTCTGCAGTTCGGGACACAGTTCTGAGATCTCAGAGAGTCAGACTCATCCGCTTTACTCAGCGCTAACCAATAAGTACACGTCTTACATCGCTCGTCATCCGCTTTACTCAGCGCTAACCAATAGGAACATGTCTTACATCGCTCGTCATCCGCTTTACTCAGCGCTAACCAATAGGAACACGTCTTACATCGCTCGTCTTTAGGCCCCGACCAGGATGTTCATGTGAGAAGCGCAAGAAAAATCGTTGAGTGCAAACAAAGAAAGGAGCATTTAAAAAAACTTAGACTCAACCAAAATCTTAGGCTGTCAAGAAAAAAATTCTGATATTCAAAAATAAAAGTTTCAAACAAAAATGAGTGATTTCAATTTAAAAAAAAGCTTTTTGAACAATTTTTTTGTTTTAAAAAATAATTCTTATAATTTTTTTGACATAATTTTTTTTGTTTGAAACATTTTCTTTTTGAAAATCCAAAAGTTTTGATCACAACTCTATTTGTTTTTGTTTGACGTGATTTTTTTTTTATTGAAAAATTGTGAAACAACTTTAACTCCATAGAAATCCCTACCTTTGAACCTACGCTGCCTTCTGTCCGCTCGCTTCCAGGCCTCCGCCTTCATCCATCGATTAAGTTTGTCCACTCTGAGCTTCTGTATCGGACAATGTTGAAACGAAGTTCCGGGGATTCCTCATCTTCCGTCACATCAGACTTCTGAAGAAATACTGTCATTTTATTTTATGTTCCCCTGGAAAATGTTCTGATATGTACACAGTTATGTATTGTTGTTATTTACTGTAACAAATAAGGTTAAAATAAAAACGTCTGAAGAAGAAGTGGACGTCACACGGGAGCGGATTATTTTACGGAATTAAAGGATTGATTTAAAGTTCAGCAGCGGGAGCTGACAGCACAACACAAAATCTACAGGAACTGAGAAGGTTAAAGGTTACAGGACCTGCTTTCCTGAAACTCATTTTGAATTATTCTAAAAAAAGACACTTCACCACTTCACTTAAATTCAGACTTTAATCACATTTGGTTCTGGTCTGATCAGCTACAAGTCAAGTAGTTTTTAATCCAGTCAAGTTTATTAGTACAGAACATTTTAGATAAGTGCTTTACATTATAAAAGCATGATGCAGTCATCAATTATGAAACAAGCAATAAACAAACAGGGGCTTAAGCTTTGTTTTTAAAGCTATTTCGTCTTGTTATGCCTCATTCATGACAGAAACACATTATTCTGAATAAAATCTATACAATCTTTAAAGGATAAGCTTTAAGCATATCTTCCACAAACTTTTTATTAATCCCATATTTCTCTATTAAGATGTTTTGGCAGCTCTGATGTAATATTAATATCTTGTTTTCATTGGCTGAACATTAATGTTCTACTGAGTTCAATAAACTGCACTATTCTGATTTATTGAATCTGAGTCAAATTTAGAGCTCGTTTACTTAATAAAATGAAAACAGTTCTGAGCTCAGATGGTACCGTTACCATGGCGATCCACAGCTGTGAACCTGCAGCCAGTCGTGTCTCCAGTGAGCAACAATCCACCAACATCCTTTCTGCTCTTCAGTTTATTCATAGAAATTTATTATTTAAGTAAAAATAAACACTTCTGTTTATTATAGACGATTGGTTATTGATCAGTTATTGATCAGATCTAGAAGTTATTTCAGGTCATCAATCTAATGAATCACTAACGTTCCCAGAGGAACCAACTGGTTCTGCATCACTTCTCTCTGATGCCGTCGTAACCATGGAAACCACACTTCCTGCCCGCAATCCTGCAGCCAAAGGCCAGCGCGTCCTGCACACTTCCTCCTGCAGACAGAAATGTTAACGGATCAGAACCAGACCGAGTCAGAACCAGTGGAACCCGGCCAGCCGCCTCACCGTTGGAGAGCGTGTGGAGGACGCCGGCGTTGAAGGTGTCTCCGGCTCCCAGCGTGTCCACCAGCATTTCAGGAGGAAAAGCGTCGGAATGGAGCAGCAGACCGTCAGGACCCAAAGCGTCGGCTCCTTTTTCTGCCCAGGCACAGATCAGGACAGCCCTGAGAGACAGACGGGTCAGAACCAGAACCGTCTGTGGCATTCCACTGAACTTTGCTCCCTCACCCCTTCTTCACTCGAGGGTAGAGTCCTCTCAGAGCCGCTTCAGGCGAGTCAAAGCCAAAGTGACGAGCGACATCTTTGCTGACAAATACCTGGAAAACAACCAGAACCTGGTCACTGACGGGTCGGACCGGACCCATCCGAACCTGGACGATTCCGTACCACATCTCCGTAGGGGAAGAGCTCGTATAGCGGCTCTCTGGTTTTCTCAATCTCCACGGAGATGCCGATCCTCTGATGGTCAGGAAGCTGGGCGTTAAACTTCTCAACCTGCTGGATCATCTTCACCTGTTCGCCAGTGTTACGGCCCTGAGACGCCACGTACCCAGCATCAGACCAGAAAAACACCAGTAAACACCCAATAAAACCCAGTAGCACACTAAAATCCCAGTAAACCCAGTCAAACCAGTGTCAACAGAAACCCGTTCAGCTTCAGTGAATCTGATTCACTCGATCATTCTCAATAAAAACAGTTTTAAAGTTCATAAATTTATCAAGTCTGTTAGAGAGAAGCATTTCTGGTTGATCGGATCTCACTGGTCCAGAACCAGTGGACGGGATGTTCAGCTTCACTGGTGTATAGTGGGACCACTGGTCTGGTTCTGGTTCCTCACCTCCCAGTGGATCCACTTGAACTGAGCCAGGTCGACTCTGGAAAAGTCCTGGGCCGTTACGTCAGGAAGATCCCTGAAAGACAGAACCGGGTTCAGTTCTACAGAACCAGGACGGGTTCAGTCCAGAACCTCATCCAGTCCTTCAGGTCAAACATTCACAGGAGGCCTGGAGTCAGGACCCAAGGTTCTGGCCCGGTTCTGTTTGACCTGAAGACCTTCATCGAGGAAGACGAGTTTCATGTTCACCACAAACGTCTAAAATCACTACCATTGAAATTAAACTTTATGGATTTGAGTTTTTAATCACTAAAATCGATTCGTCTGGATAAAATACAGATCAAACAGGAAATATAATAAAATTATTTTTATACTTAAAAATCAAACTGAACCTTGAAGGAGTTTTTACAGTTTTCTGGTCATTATGAATGGATGTTATTCTCACATCAGTGGCTGATTGATTAACATAAAGATGAATTAATTACTGAATTAAACCCAAACCACTGCAGACTTGCTAAAGAACATCCGGTTCTGATCCAACGGATTCCTTACACTGCAAAAACACAAAATCCAACCAAATATTTCTGTCTAGATTCTGGTGTGAATATCTGAGTTCTAAACTAATTTACAGGAAACGTTTCAGCAAGATAAAAGAGTTTGTGTTAAGACCTTGGTGAAAAAGCACCAACTCCACTAAATTCACTAAACTCATGGGAAAGTATTTTATTATAAGTGAAATAATCTGCCAGTGGAAGTAGTACTTTTTAACACCAATACTAAGGAATTGGTGAATTTAAACAAATTCCCATGTCTTACTGCAAAGTTACCTGTAAGTTGGTTTTGTCTTATTTCAAATGTTCAAAGAAATTTATACTAGAAAAGACAAATGCCTTGTTTTTACAGTGTGAAACTGACGGACCAATGAGGCTCTGTTAGAACTAAATAAACTTTTTAGCATCCAGTTTGGGTTTCAGGCAGGTTTACGCTCTAACCAGATTATTTCCTGGTTCTCCTGATCCGGATCAGAACCAGTGACTCAGTTCAGGTTCAGTAGTTGTGTTTGGAGTGAATTTCTGCTTCAGGCTGACTGGTTCTGGCAGGTTCTGATCTTTGAGCCCGTCTGGATCCATTACATCATCGCTGAGCTGCTCCTGGGTCTGGGTCTGGCGGACATGTTGGTTCTGCCATCCATTCATACCGGTGCTGCGGGTCAGAACCAGGAGGAATCCCACACATGGACCGGATCAGGACGCTGAACTGGCTCCGATCCATCAGAGGAAAGGTTCACACAGCAGATGGATACGCCCCAAATCCCAATGTGTCATGGCGGTCTGAACGCTCCAATCCTGATCTGGTCACCCCCAAACAGCTGCAGTCGGTGCTCCGCTAAAGGCTGTTAGCTGTTAGCTTTCTGTTTATCAGCTCCCTTCATCTGGTGACCATGCAGTCGATCAACAACTTTAAAAGTTGCATAAACAAAGCGTTGCGTCAGCCATCTTTACTGCGAAACAAAGCGTTGTGGAGGCCATCTTTACTGCATAAACAAAGCGTTGCAGCGGCCATCTTTACTACGTAAACAAAGCGTTGCGTTGGCCATCTTTACTGCGAAACAAAGCGTTGCGTCGGCCATCTTTACTGCGAAACAAAGTGTTGCGGCGGCCATCTTTACTGTGTAAAAAAAGGAGTTGCGGCGGCCATCTTTACTGCATAAACAAAGCGTTGCGGCGGCCATCTTTACTGCGAAACAAAGTGTTGCGGCGGCCATTTTTACTGTGTAAAAAAAGAGTTGTAGCGGCCATCTTTACTATGTAAACAAATGTTGCGGTGGCCATATATACTGCATAAACAAAGCGTTGCGGCGGCCATCTTTACTGCATAAACAAATGTTGCGGTGGCCATCTTTACTGTGTAATAAAAGAGTTGCGGCGGCCATCTTTACTGCATAAACAAATGTTGCGGTGGCCATCTTTGCTGCCGTGAGCAGAGCACTGCTGGGCGACGGCTACATTCTTCTTCTGAACCTGAAGCTGAGTCTGCAGTGGATTAGACCAGATCATTTCCTCCTGATTCCTTCAACACTTTGAGCAGCGTTCACTAAACTCCTCATCACCACAGACAGCAGGAGGTCTGGTGGACTGAGATGCTGCGTTGCCATGGAGACTAATCAGGAGCCGACAGGAAGGGCCTCTTGTGGTCGCCATGGTAACGGCTGGTGACAAGGCGCTGAGTGAACGCTGCGTGGCGGAGGGCGGGCCTCTTACGTATCGTAGAGAAGGACGGTTCGAGAGCCGCTGGATGGACAAACCACGCAACATGCACTTGGAGTTTGACCTTTGACCTGCCAAGCAACCGCTGACACGTCAATGGCACGCTGCAAGAAGTCGGCCATGATGAAACTGAGAGACAGACAGGAAACATGAACATCTACTTCAAAATAAAAGCTCTGACAGAGGGCTGAACAGAAGGGGGCGCAAGTGGTCTGCTATGATGGTGAAGCTGTAAAAACAGAGGCAGTCAGTGACACACACATATACACACACACACCCACACACACACCTGTTCATATGCAGGATGGTTCTGCTTCCTGTGCGGATGTTGCTGATGACAACGGAGGCCGGAGATACGCACTGAGCATGCTCAGAAACCAGAGACACGTCGATACCAAACTTCTGAAAATCCTCCAAAACAAAGCTACAGACAGGAAACTTTTCAGCATTTCAAAATAAAAGAATCAAGACAGGAAAAGGTTTCCCTGACAGGACAGAGGAATTCAACAGAGGAAACAGTTTCCGTTTATTTCTACAGGATCACAGCACAAGTCGACTCCAGGGACTTTACAGAAAAAGCCATTTCAATTCAATCCCAGTTATTAATGAACATCCTGTCATTCAGACCAGTAGGGCGACAGTGGAGAGGAAAACCTCCCCTTTTACAGGAAGAAACCTCCAGCAGAACCAGAACCAGGCTCAGTACCAGTAGCTATGGGGGTTTGACTAGACAGAGCAGAAACACAAGACGAAGAATCAGAAGAACTGAACCAGGAGAACTTTCTGTGTTAATGAAAAGTAATCAGTTCATGTTAGCAGCAGCTCCTTTATCTGCTTCATCTGGAAGAGAAACGCAGTTACCGTAGCTCTGAGCCGGTTTTAAAAGCTGCAGGATAAAGGACAGAAGGCAGAGTTAGTCAGTAGCTTTGTCCAGGAGAGACAGAGTGAATGACTGAGACGGGCCACTGGGTCATGGCGATGGCAGCATTATGTCTGCTGATTCCCTCCTCCAGGAAGTTAAACACAGCGCCACACCAGGTGTAGAAGAAAAAACAGAATCAGCTATTATTGTCATTATGCAGAAAGCACAATTCATTTCAGTTCAAAAAACAAAAGAAACAGACAACATAAGACAGGGGTAGGTGGGTGCCTCAGGCTCCAGCTATCAAGAAAGGCCCTAAAAGGAAAGGAAACAAAAAGTTAAGAATTGAAATAACAGCAAATAATGCAAACTGGAGAGTAGTAGGAAAAGTAAGTGAGAAAAGCAGCAGTTTGTCCTCTGGCAGCCTGTAGCAGCATGACTACAGAGACAACTCAGCATAACCCCAGTCAGACCAGCTTCATCTGAAGGGAAAGTTTTCATCCTAGTCTAGGAAGTTTTCAGGGTGTCGCCTCAGCAAACTGGGAGCTGGCTCCACTCTACTGCCAGAACCTGCAGAACCTGCAGTCTGGTACCAAAGGGTTCTGGTAAGGCAAACATCTGGACCAGTCATGTCTCTGGTAGGAACATCCAGGCCGATCAGAACATCCGGGCCGATCAGAACATCCGGGCCGATCAGGTGTCTGATGGACTTGCAGTTTTATTACGATGTGAGAAGGAGAATCTTGTTTCTGTTCTGGATTCAACGGAGAGCCATGAAGGCTTCCCACATTTTGGACCGCCTAACCGCACAACAAAAAAATAACAAAAAACCCCCCAAAAACATTCTAGCTGTTACCATAGCAACCCAGTACCGTCTACTTCAGGAAATTTAAGATGTCTGCAATCAGGACACCAGTATGATCCTCCTCTGCCTGATAACATCCAGAACTTCAGTAAATGAAAACTGGTCCAACACCAAGCCCAGAACCTGCAGGTCCTGATAAACCTGTCCCAGTGCAAAACATCACTTCCTACTGGTTTCACTGGTGTAGCACAAGCCAAAGGACTGAACTCCATCAAGAGTGGACAGTTCTTTAGTCCTGCCCGAACCGAACTGTCCCACTCCACTCAACACCCGGAGTGGGTCAACAACAGAAGAACCTCGGAGTACCAGAGGACCAACTTGTAGATCCACTTGGGTCAGACAGCAGGAACGCTGCAGACGACCGACCTAACGAAACCTGTGCCAATTTATTTAACTGTCCTGATGTTCCCATTAGTACCAGGGAATCATAGGGATGTCGGTAATGGACCAATCAGGAGGCTGGATGGTGATCATCACCTGTTCTGCAGCTGTCATGAATCTAGCTGAGCATGGATCACACTCAGACTGAGCTGTGATTGGTCCGTTCTGTGGATTACCTGATGAACGGACTGATACTCACTCCGCCACCGGCCCGGCGGCCAGAGAGCCCATGAAGGCGCACGGCGCCCCCAGCAGGGACAGAACCGTACAGGAGTTGGAAGCGTTTCCTCCACGCTGCCATCGCTGCGACACACACCTGCAGAGACACGGCCATGTTTGTTTTTAGGATTATTTTTAGGTTTATCCTGTTAGCTGCTTTTTGCATAAAAGACAGATCACATTTACACGACAGAGAAATTATTAGAGTAACATTCCATTTTTCCATCACTTTTATAGAAAGACAGACTCTAGCTCAAAAGGAAATCCAAAATAATTCCCTCCCATAAAAACATTTATACCTTCATTTAAAGTGAAAATGAATCACATTCATGTGATTCATAGCATCTACGTTCATAAATACACAAACACATACATATATTAAAATGACTAATTAGAACAGTAGGCCCAGTTAAACCAGTAGGCCCAGTTAAATCAGTAGACCCAGTTAAACCAGTAGGCCCATGGGAGACAACTATATACAATTCAAAAGAGTGTGGGAGATAGTAATTATATGAGTGGAAGGCGGAAAGAGGAAGTAGTTATGTCTCGACTTAGAATTGGACATTCTGGACTTAATAGTTCGCTCTTTAAAATAGGAAAGCATGAGAATGGGGCTTGTAATTATTGCAATCAGGTGGAAACAGTGGAGCATGTCTTGTTAGAATGTGATAAATACTCAGAGGAACGCCAGATTTTAAAGTCGTTACTAAGCAGAAAGAATATAGGACTGTCTATGATTAGTCTATTAGATAATAAATCAAGTTATGTTAGAAATCTCTTATTTAGGTTCTTAAATAACACTGGGTTAATGAGTCGTATTTAGGATATGAACAAGTATTTGTGTGTATGCCAGTGCATGCTCATGCATTAATTCAGGTATTAATGAGTGTGTTAGGATGTGAATTTGCACATCCTACACATCATTGAGGTGGATTTAATTCCCTCTGAGATCTCTGATGACCACACTCCAGTCCGGTAGGTGGCGGTAAATGCAGCTTAAGTTGGATGCCAGCCGCCAATAAAAAACAAAAGAAGAAGAACCAGTAGGCCCAGTTAAACCAGTAGGCCCAGTTAAACCAGTAGACCCAGTGAGACCAGTAGACCAGCTGCAGACTGACTCGCTTCTCTTCTGAAAACCCGGATGGTCAAAGATCGGCACCGAGTTCAGAACCTGTTACTGTTTTACAGAGAAACCTTTGACTGGAACGTTGAACCAGCTGATGAAGATGAAGTTGATGATGATGAAGTTGAAGAAGATGATGATGATAATGATGAAGATGATGAAGCAGCAGCACCTTCACAGTGAAACTTCAAACTGTTTGAGCCTCAGATTTTCCTCCAGTAAAATAATAAGTGGCTCATCAGAAAACCCTGGTGAACTCAGACAGCAGGCGACCAGAACCAGAACCTCCAGAACCAGAACCACTGGAACCACCGGACCTCAGTCAGTGTGGTGATCATCTGGTCCGGTACTGATGGGAAACTGACCTGGTGTCGGTGTCCTCTTCCGGGTATTCCTCCACCACGCTGATGATGTCCAGACAAACCAGACCCACACACAGGATCTTCTTCTGATCCGCCATGTTGGTCCGCGCCCTGGTTTCAGCCCACAGTTTGGACTTTGATGCGGACTCAGGTCATCGTCAGATTAAAGTCACATTACATGCTTCACTTCCTGTCGGTGGAAGCTACAAAATAAAAGTCCCACAGCTTCTGACAGCAAGGCAAAGAGCTCAGAGTGAATGTTGTGAAGAACACGTCACTTCCTGTCACGTGATCTCTGAACAACCTGAGAACACAGAATTGCTCTGCTGCCATCTGCTGGACTGCGTATGAATGACAGGGCATCAAGTATTCACGTGGTGGCTGTTTCACAGAAAAACACGGCAGAAATTTAGGAAAAGAACCTTGGTTAATATTTAAAAATCACCTGAAAATAAAAAACGAATAAAAACACATTTGAAACAAGTGTGTAAAATGTGATAGAAATGAATAAATAAATCAATCTTGGCCTCCATGTTGTCCCTGCAGAGCCGAGCTTTTCTTTGGTTCCGTTCTCAGATCCTGGAAGGATCCTGGAAGGATCCTGGAAGGATAAAGTCCAGAAACTTTTCCTGAAATTCTCTGCTTAGCAGAAGGAAAACTTCATGATGGATCACTTGGACACTGTGTAGTAGTAGTGCTTCTAAAACTGCAGGTACAAAGGAAATCCTTTAGAGGGCGCAATATTTGTGTCTAAAGTCTGGAATTTCACGAGGGACTGTTGAAAAAGCAGGAACTAGTTCAGTGGGCGTCACAGAGAAAGAAACTCTCCATGAGTAAACACCGAGGATCATCTTCATCACCTGGTCAGGTAAGACTAAACAGACAGAGGGAGAGCTGAAACACCGAAACACAGACGGCTGCATATGGAAAAAACAACTAAATCAAAGTGAAAGTAAGATAATAGTTTGTGTTGGAGGGAAAATTACGTCCTGGTTTCACGCTTTGTCCGCTATGGTTTCAGTTTCAGTCGGAGACCAAATGGCGTCCAGGTTAGAGGAGGATCTCTGCTGTCCGGTCTGCTGCGACGTCTATAAGGGTCCGGTTATCCTGCCGTGCAGCCACAGCTTCTGTAAGGAATGTCTGCAGACCTGCTGGAGAGTTAGAGCTGGACGCTCATGTCCGGTTTGTAGAAAAAGATCCGCAACAGACGCTCCTCCCTGTAACCTGGCTCTGAAGAACCTCTGTGAATCATTCCTACAGCAGAAAGACCAGAAAATTTCAGAGGGTCTCTGCTGTCTGCACTCTGAGAAACTCAAACTCTTCTGTCTGGACCATCAGCAGCCAGTTTGTCTCGTCTGCAGAGATTCAGATAAACACTCCAGCCACAGATTCAGACCCATAGATGAAGCTGCTCAGGATCACAGAGAGAATATGAAAACATTTCTGGAGCCTTTAAAGAAGAAACTGGAGCTGAAGAAGGAAGTTAAAGAGAAGTTTGATCAGACAGCAGAACATATGAAGGTCCAGGCCCGACACACAGAGAGGCAGATTGTTGAGCAGTTTAAGAAGCTTCATCAGTTTCTAGCAGAGGAAGAGGAGGCCAGGCTGGCTGCACTGAGGGAGGAAGAGGAGCAGAAGAGAGGGATGATGAAGGAGAAGATGGAGGCTCTGAGCAGAGAGATAGCAGCTCTTTCAAACACAGTCAGAGCCACAGAGGAGGAGCTGAGAGCTGAAGACGTCTCATTCCTGCACAACTACAAGGCTGCAGTGGAAAGAGTCCAGCGCTGCCCCCTGCTGGAGGATCCACAGCTGCCCTCAGGAGCTCTGATAGACCAGGCCAAACATCTGGGCAACCTGGCCTTCAACATCTGGAGCAACATGAAGAACATGGTGACCTACACTCCTCTGGTTCTGGACCCAAACACGGCTGGGTCAAGACTCATCCTGTCTGACGATCTGACCAGTGGGACGTTTGGAGAGAAACAGCAGCTTCCTGATAATCCAGAGAGGTTTGGAGCAGAGTGGTCCGTCCTCGGCTCTGAGGGCTTTAACTCAGGGAACCACAGCTGGGATGTCGATGTTGGAGACAACAGAGTGTGGGTGCTCGGCGTGTTGGCAGAGTCTGTCCACAGGAAGCAGGACGTAAAGTCTGGACTATCGGTTATCTGGTTCTATGAAGGGATTTACTCAGCCGTCTGCCCGTCGGCTCCTTCCGCTGATCTCTGCGTCCAGAAGAAGATCCAGAGGATCCGAGTGAATCTGGACTTGGACGGAGGGAATCTGTCCTTCTCTGATCTGGACACGAACACACACATACACACCTTCACACACACCTTCAGCGACAGGATGTTCCCTTACTTCAGAATGGTGAAAACAACCAGGATCCTCCCGATGGAGATCTCAGTGATCAAACAGCAGCTCTGACGTCACGACATGGAGCTGCTGATCAGAGTGATCCTTATCGATCAGATTGAAACTGATCGATCAGATTGAAACTGATCATCCGGTTGCTTTCTGCTTCAGATCCAGATGCTACAAACTAAATATGACAGGAAGTGAAACTTCTTTACTTCCTGTGTGGCTCTGATCAGATCTTGAGTTTCATGAATCCATCATCTTTGTCTGAGTTGCATCCAAAACATCGATACCAAGTCGGTATCAGGATCGGAAAAAGCTCAATTCGGATCGGATATTGATCCTATTAGTTAATGGATCATTAGTTAACTTTATCAACTAAAGCTTAGTTAATATTTTAGTTAATGATTTTTTAAAAATGTTACTTTAATTTCTCAACTCTACCTCAAAAATGACTTTATTTAGATTTTTTTCTTAATGTTTATTTAGGAGAAAAGGCACACATTTTAGTTTTTCTACTGTTTGTTTATCTTTTTTCAAGGTGTTATTGGCTCTAGTGACCTTAAATTAATAGTTAATTGACAGGAAAGTTGGTAATGAGAGAAGAGGAAGACATGCGGCGAAGGTCACCAGACCGGGAATCGAACCTGCGACGGCCGCGTCGAGGACTGAGGCCTCCATATGTGGGTTTTGCACAACCGCTGGGCCACCACAACTCTCCCCTTTGTGTATCATTTTAATATGTCATTAAAGTCTTTTGTAAACTTACATTTTGTCCAAATTCTGTCCTACATTTAAAGTAACTCAAAGGAAAATACATAAGTCAAGAGTTTGATGATTTATCCAAATTAAATCAAACTGTCTGGTTACCTCCTCCACAGCTCTATTGCTGTAAAAACAAAAACACTGAATATTAATGAATCGTTCCAAACTTTATTCATAATTAGACAAAATGATGGCATTAAAAAGTGGCAGCAGGATAGAGTGAAAAAACCTTATTGTTGTTTTTCATACATTTAACAATATTTGAAACATTTCTCAACATGAAGATGTGATTGTTCTAAATATTAAACGTTTATTGCCTTCAGCCACAATGTCACAAAAGACAGTTTATAAAAAAGCTGAATTACATCAAAACTCAAAAACCTTTCTACTAAAGTTTACTGTTTAAATGAGCATCGCTGTAATTAAACTACATTGTTTTAAATACACGTAGGAAACATTTTGACAATATGAATAAAATGTTTAATTTTTTATTAAATAAACTCCATAAAATTAGATAAAACTGTTTAATTGGACTTAGGTTTAACTAGGTTATTCTTTGATCTGTTGTAATTAAAAGTTTATTTGCGAAACAAGTTTGCACAGAAACATACTGTACATGTTGTATAAATAGTAAATGACTGAGGCTGATCTGGACTCTCATTGGTTGAACCACCTGCTGCTCATAATGAGCAACAGCCAATCAGAGCCTCGATAATCCGGGGATTTCCAGAGCAGATTATTGCTTCCCTGGATCTGAGGAAGTAAACGACCTGCTCAGTGTTCAGCTACCTGTAACTAAATCACATTTAGGAGTTTTTTTTATTCTTGTTAGTTTAAAATTACTAATGATTCAGTTCAATTGTATTTGGCTAATTCTTTATAAGATGTTGAATGTTTACAAACGTGGGGAGGTTTAAGGAGACATGAGTATTATTAATGCAGCTGTTAATTCTTTACCTAAGTTGTCTGATATTATTTATACTTATTAGTTTGAACCGTTTCTAAAATGATGGAAGATTAATGGGTACATTGCACAGATCTTGTAATGAATGTCCTAATTAGTAAACTTTATTTATTTGTGTATTTTATAGAGACCGTGCACAAAGGAAATGTAATTAGAACAAAACGTATTAAACTACAAAAGACAAGCGACGCCTGATCTGTGGCTGGACGGCTGCAGCTTCAGCTCATCCAACGTGGATCTGCAGGTCGGCTGCTGTCAACACTTCGGCACAGAGCTGCACAAACAATGGAAAAGAAGAAAACACAGAGATGAGTTTCCAATGAAATGAGTATAAAGCATTCCTAATCTAAGCCAGTTGCCGTGGAAAAGAAGACCGGGAGAACATTACCTGAGACCTAAACCTCCCTCTACCCAGCATGCATCTGGCCTTTCCTCTGAACCAGCTGCTTCATCACGCCAACTCCCAGGATCCGTGACCTCTGACCTCCACATCCCAGTTGCGAGTCCCTGAATCAAAGTCTCTGTAGTTCTGGTCAAACCTCTCTGGGTCTTCAGGGAGTTTCTGCCCTGACCCAAAGGTCACAGAGGTCACAGAGGTCAGATACTCAGAAGGAGACCGTCCTCTTCATCTTCGTCCAGATGTTTGGGAACTCCTGGGCCGGTGTGGCGTGGTCAGTAGGGGGCGCTGCACGATTCCCAGCTTTATGATCTGTTGTGTAAAAATTAGACTTGAGGAGCTCTGAGCCCGTCCTCCGTGGTTCTGATGATTCCTGATAAAATCTGTTCCCAGATTAACTGTTTATACAGATTAACTGATTACTTCAGATTAACTGTTTATTACAGATTAACTGTTTATTACAGATTAACTGATTATTTCAGATTAACTGGTTATTACAGATTAACTGATTATTTCAGATTAACTGTTTATTACAGATTAACTGGTTATTACAGATTAACTGGTTATTTCAGATTAACTGTTTATTACAGATTAACTGGTTATTACAGATTAACTGATTATTTCAGATTAACTGATTATTACAGATTAACTGGTTATTACAGATTAACTGATTATTTCAGATTAACTGATTATTACAGATTAACTGGTTATTACAGATTAACTGGTTATTACAGATTAACTGGGTATTGCCAACATTTCCACCTGTCAGGCGGAAACCAGTAGGGAAAATCTCACCATCCTGTTCCAGAGAAAGGTGCTTAAAACCCAGAAACTGGAGAGAAACGGTGAAACCTTCAGAGGTGAGTTACGTCTAGAACGGCTGGAAGGAAGCAGTTTCTCTGTGGATCAGGTCAGGAGTGTCCAGATCAAACTGGGCAGCTCCCCTTCGCCCCAGTCCAGCTGAACTTTGACCTTCTGGAGCTTTTGAACTGGGAAGACTTTACATGGGAGACACTACACAATACTTTCCATCAAGCAGATTCAGTTCCCAGATGTGGTTCTGTGTTTTTTTTTACCTGAAAAGTGTGGCATACATTTGTACAAATTGTGAAGAAGTGTTGAAGCCAACATCCTAACATTATGGACCCAGAGGATTTTTTTCTTATTGCTTCACCTGAATTTGGAAACACTCTGGTGTGTTTCGTACTCAGTCACAACAAACGTCAGTTTACAAAAACACAAAAGTGAAATTTAAATATCCTCAGTGAAAACCTGGTTATTTCTTATTATTTGATGCTGAAAAACAGATGAAAATCAATCTGTTAACTTGGTGTTGATGTTTGAACATCATTAAACGGACAAATAAGAAGCAGTGAAAACCCAGCCTTAAAGAACAGCTAGGAACTGATGTTAAATATTAACAAATGGATGTTTACAGATTCCAAAGAATCCAGAGATGTGCAAATGAAACATTTCTCTCCCGGATGATATTTATCAGAATTAATTTAAAGCTCAGGTCAGAATCAATATTTTATTTTATTATAAAAACAATTTTTTTCATTCAGATTCGATTTCTGGATGCAGAAACTGGAAACGGATCTGAATCACCATTCATCAATATTTAGTTTTTAGATCCGTCTTTTAGTGTCTCACAACTAAAACATTCAGTTCAAGTACAAAGAAAAATGTTTTTCTTAATTAGTGCAATAATAAAATAAATGTTTATGGAGAAACTGAAATCTGTTTCAGCAGAAAAACCAGCAACAGCAAAACCTCAGGTTTTAATTACGCCGTAAAATGATTTTAAATGTTTTAATAAACTAAATATTAGAACAAACTGCAGGAATAAAATAAGCTTTTTGTAAAGTTTCAGTGCAGCAAATAAAAATAAGATTTTTTCCTTTATAAAAACCTCAGAATGACTTTCAGTCCAGAAAAACTAAACATTTCAATAAAAATCAGATTAAATTCAGATGAAAATATAAAAACCAAACTGTTGCATTTTTGCATCAACATGAAGATGTGAAGAAAATATTTCCTAAAAGTTGTTTCAGTAAAATTAAATCAACCTTTACATTTTTAAACAAAATACTGATTGGTGAAAATGATTCAAACTGAGACAGAATAATAACCGTGACAAATCATTTCCTGTTGGCGAACATGAAAAACTTTCTACCAGCTGAACTAAACGGTGAAACAGAATCAGCAGTTTGAGAGAAAACAAATATTTCTGGTGGAAAATATTTAGTTTTTTTTTTCTTTTCTGGAGGAAAATCAGAAGTTTAAAGCAAAATGTTCAGATCAGTTTGTTACATAAAAACTTTTGGCTGCATGGAGCAAAAAACCATTTTAATTAATACCAACATATCCTCCAAACTCTGGTCTTCATGCTAAGCTAAGCTAAGCTAACCTAACAACAGTCTGGATAGGAATTTACAGATTAGCATTTCATATTTATGTATTTATGAAAGACAAAACAATAAGAGGGAATTCATAATTAGGCTTGTCATGCATATAAAGGGTTAAATGTTTAAATGCTAAGAACTGGTTATAAGTTCATTAAAACTTTATGGAGAATTTCAGCCATTAATAAAAAAAACCAGAAGAAACTTGACAGCATAAAGTTCCTGATCAAAATGTTCAAGATTTAGAAGAAAAATAACGTTTAAATGTTTTGAAATTTAAACTTTTTAAATGTCAAATTAAAGCAGCAAAGTGTCACAGAAACATTCAACATTTGAGCCTTTAATGTGTGAAACCAAACCTGCAAATATCTGAGAAAACCTGAAATAAAAAATACCAAAAACTTCTGAGCAACAGATAAAAAACTTGTTTTAAATAAATAATCGTTTCACCTGCAGATTATCTGACTAATAAGACATTTTTCCATGTTATAAGTTTAATAATCTGCAGTGGAAACAGAAAGTTTAATGCAAATCAAATAATTATTTAATTAAAAAATGCTCCTACATTTTGCTGAAAAGTTACTTTAATTTAGCTTCGTATTATTTTAAGTGTTATATAATATTTTTTATAAGAAAGGGAAAAAAATACACAAATAAATTTTGTGTTTTGGCAGCTTGGACAATTTTATCTTGATCCATAATCTGCAAAACAAAAAATGAAGTTTTGTTGTTTCCATCCCAGAAAAGATCCAATCAATAACTGAAACCTTTAGAACTTTATATAATCCTGGCATTCTGCTCACAACACAAAGAAATTAAAAGTCATCAAGCAAAATAGACAAAACCAAGTGATGCTGAGCCATTTCTCTGGACATTCACACGTTTCCTACATTTTATGTTTAAACAGAAAAAGTTCTGAATAAAATATTCTCAGATGAAACTTTCCCTCCTGAACAGTTCAGAGTTTGTTCATCGGAAACGGCAGCGAGTCGCTCCGAGTTCTGCACCATCAGCGTTTTTATTCCTCCTCATTCCAGTCTGAGGAGGTTTGATCAGATTTGATCAGGTTCGATCAGGTTCGATCAGGTTCGATCAGCTCGTTGCTCTGCAGCAGCCGCAGGGTGCGCTTCATTTCAGCACCAGCGTCGCCTCCGAGCCGTCCTTCTTCTTCAGGTAGAGCCCGGCCGTCAGGTGGTGCTCCCTCCTCAGGAAGGCGTAGAAATAATCCGACACCAGCAGGATCTGGATCGGAAGCAAAAACACATTTTCAGCAGAAACTAACAGAAAGTTTTATTTTTTTTATCGTCATATAACTAGCAGGTTGTTTCCTGGGTTTCCAGAGATCCGCCTGAGGGTCGGGTGCAGCGACACGGTGATTTTGGCCTGTTTCCGGTTCCGCCCTCGCTGCTTTACCTGCGCCACGTTGAAGAGCAGCGTGATGGCGTAGTAGAAGTTGGAGTTGGCGCTTCCGGCGTAGATCCAGAGATGCCACAGAACCGGGAAGAGAGCAGAGCAGGCGAGCAGAACGCAGGAAACCAGGAAGATGTTCCTGAGGACTGGACAGGCAGGCAGGAGGTTCAGTAGGACCAATAAATCAATAAACCACCGATAAATTATTGATAAACCACCAATAAATTATTGATAAACCACCATTAAATTATAGATAAACCACCAATAAATCAATAAGCCACCAATACATTATTGATAAACCACCAATAAATTATTGATAAACCACCAATAAATCAATAAACCACCAATAAATTATTGATGAACTACCGATAAATTATTGATAAACCACCAATAAATTATTGATAATCCACCAATAAATCAATAAGCCACCAATAAATAAATTATTGATGAACCACCAATAAATCAATAAACCACCAATAGATTATTGATGAACCAACAATAAATTATTGATAAACCACCAATAAATCAATAAACCACCAATAGATTATTGATGAACCAACAATAAATTATTGATAAACCACCAATAAATCAATAGCCCACCAATAAATCAATAAACCACCAATAAACTATTGATAAACCACCAATAAATCAATTAACCACCAATAAGTTATTGATAAACCGCCGTTAAATCAATAAACTACCAATAAATTATTGATAAACCACCAATAAATCAATAAACCACTAGTGAGGTCTACACATGGAAGGAATCTCCACTAATGTTATTGATTTTAGTGATTGATTATTCTGACGCTTAACTGATTAATCAAATAAAACCAATTGATACATTCTACAGATTCTTCATTGATCCACTCCATCCTGAACGACATTTAAAGGGACGGAACCGTTTCCAAGTATGTTGGGTCGCCATGTTACCTTCAGTTGTTATCAAAGTGTTATTTATATCAAATATGACTTAAAAGAAATATGACTTCCTTTAAATCCCTGGATGTTTGTTGGTTCCTTTTACTAGTAAATTCAATCAAAAGCAAAAGTTTGTGCTGCATCTTAAATTATAACAGATTTTAACTCTCTTATCTTATTTTAAAGGGAAATTCCCCCACTGTTGTTTTTAATGCTTTTGTGCATCAGCTGGCCGACCCGCTGACCCCGTTGACCCCGACCTGACCCAGGTGTGCAGTAAACACTCACATCTGTGCAGGTGGCTCCAGACGGGGAGGAAGGCCAGGTAAAGCGCCGTGTCGCCAACGGTGGGGTAAGACTTAAAGATGGAGATCACCGCCAGCTGCATGAACATCAGGAACACCGGCTGGTCCCTGCAGGCCGACGCACACAGAGGTTAGGGGGCGCAGGGAAAGGTCAGAGGTTAATGAGACGGGAGGACTGACTTCAGTTTGATGCACAGAGGGACGGTGTAGAAGAAGACGTTGATCTGGAAGACGCAGAGGAAGAAGAGGCGGAAATGCTCAAACATCTCGGCGAAGAAATACCAGAAGAGGCCGATGTTGGGCGTCAGGTCAGGAACCGAGAGGCTGGAAAAAAAAAAACAGAAACATGGAGCTGGACCAGAGGACATGTACCACAGCGCCCTCTGGTGGAGACACGGAGAACTGTGTTTCTATCCACAGCAATCTGGAAGGGCTGAGATGAACTTCATGCCAAACTCAGCCATCAGAGGGCGCTGCACTGTAACTCTGCTCTTATTTAAATAAAAAAACTCCACCTAAAGTCAAGATACAATTAAACAAAACATTTTAATTTGTTTGCATATTATCCTCGGAGCCAGAAAACCTTCATGGTGACGTTAAATTTATCTTCTCCTGAGAAAACGTGTTCTCTGTTATGGAGCCTGTGTACAGAAGCTTTTGACAATTCTTCTAGAAGAACATCTGTGAGGTCAGACTCTGATGCTGGATGAGACGGCTTGGCTACAGAACCTGCTCTGATTCATCCCAGACGTGTCGAGGTCGGGATCTGTGGTTCTACTGGAACATCGACATCAGAGCTGGGAGCAACAAATGCCTTGTTCAAGTATTAAGAGCTCCCACCACAGGAAGGAGATCAAGCTAAAAAAAAAAAAACAGTATAATTTTTTCCCCCACCAAACTTTACACCTGACATTCTGCAGTCAGGGAAATGTGGTTCTCCTGAGAACTCGTTTATTGGACTGGTTCTGATGGTCCAGAAATCTCCAGTTTCTTTTTCTGACTCACATGAAGCCGTAGACGGAGGGCAGGAAGTCCCAGGAGCCGAGCAGGAAGAAGGACAGGCAGACGATGACGAACAAACTGCCCAGGTACATGAACAGGTACTGGACCAGGAACCACCAGAAGGCGGCGCGCCGCGGGTTCACCGGGACGTACTGGTGCTGAGGAGGGACACAGGCAGGCGGAGAGGGCAAAACATGTCAGTGAAAACAGGTAGTACTCATCAGAAACAGGAAGTATGCTTTAGAAACAGGAAGTACGCTTTAGAAACAGGAAGTACGCTTTAGAAACAGGAAGTACGCTTTAGAAACAGAAAGTACGCTTTAGAAACAGGAAGTACACTTTAGAAACAGAAAGTACGCTTTAGAAACAGGAAGTACGCTTTAGAAACAGGAAGTACGCTTTAGAAACAGGAAGTACGCTTTAGAAACAGAAAGTATGCTTTAGAAACAGAAAGTACGCTTTAGAAACAGAAAGTACGCATCCAAAACCAATCAAAGCTCGTACCTGCATCAGGTACAGCATGGCCGGGGCGCACAGAGTCAGAGGGTAGATGGACTGGTAGGTGGCCAAGCAGAGGAAAATGGCGCTCAGCAGAACGTTTCCTGAAAAACAGAAATAAAATCAATAAAACCAGAAAATATGAAGATTAAACCACAAATTTCAAACGATAATGAGAGGAAATAAATCAACAAAACTGGAAGAGAAATGCTGTGACAAAAACAAGTTATGCTAATGCTAACTGTCGCAATAAATATGAATAAATTAGTAAAAGGTTTTGTGTGTGGCACTTGAGTAAGTCATGGAAAGTATTTCTTTCAGCATCACTTTAGAAAGGAGAGCCTGGCTGTGTGGTCGACCTTTTATGGTTGTGAGGATGAACAGGGAGAGGACGGCGTTGTTCAGGCCGCACGTCGACTTGGCAACGCAGGACAAGATGGTGAACGGGTTCAGCAGGTAACTGCCAGAAAACAAGAAAAAAATAACTAAAACTGGGCTTCAATTATGACTCGTTTTCAGTTTAAACACTAAAAAACTAAAACCATGAACAAACATTGAGTTAAATAATAAACAGCGTTATTTCAGGTGAGCTTTGATGAATATCTTAATTTCTCTCCATCCTGCGTTGCGCTGCTGATTTTTTGCGTATTCATCGTTAACACACGAGGTCGCTGCGTCCTTCCTGATGCTCTCTGAGCAGGAGAGCGCCCTCTACAGGCGCTGCAGGAACTTACAACATGGCTACTTTCAGGGGGATGTAGAACATCTCAGTGGGGCTCCTGATGAGCTCCAGGCAGTCTGCGGGGTAACGCTCCGCCTCCACGGAAAACTTCTGCTTCCTGAACTGAAAAGCAACAAAAACCAAACGTTTTATCACCGCTACACAACGGAAAGTTCACCTTTAAGATATAATATTGGATATACTGAATGAGCAAAAGTTTTGACACAAGAGGTTTTTAACACACTTCTCTTTGACATAGTTATAACATAAAACTAAAACAAGATTCTAATGACACATACGGAGCTTAGTAAAGAATACATTTTAAATTAAAAATTCACAAAATGTATCTTTCTTTACAGATTGATTCTCACCACTTGCTTGTTAAAGTCCTTCACGGCCATGTAAAGAGCCACCGCTGTGATCACGTCCGCCAGCTAACGGGGAAACAGAAACCCACAACAATAAAAGAACTAAAACCAGAGTTTCTCCACTCTGCAGTCATTTATTCCTCCTACCATGAACGTGATTTCTGCATAATCCACCAGAAAGTGAAAGAGGTAAATGATGAGGGGAGTCTGCAGGAAAGAAAAAGATCAAGCATGGCATGTCAGGTGGAATAAATGCTTAATGATAAAATTCATCTCAGCTGGAATATAAAACAAGGAAACTCTGTTTTCTCTGTAAGGAACATCTCAAATACTGAAGCGCTTTATGTTTGAAAACTGAGGCAAAAACAGTACAAAATCAAACATATTCACATTAATATCCAAATCTACATGTACTTTAAAATGGTTTTTAACCAACATGTGCATCAAGAGCCAGATTTGACGTCTTACCTCGTGGAAAACATCGCCGGAATACGGAGAAACTCCCAGATCAAGCAGCGCTAAACCTTCGATAACTGACCAGAAACAGAAACAAAGTGGCTCTGAACGACTATGATTCAATATGTTTAAAATAAAATAAATCTAACACACTGGGATGAGCTGGATGCAGATAGAAACCAAATATTTCTGTATTTTTAATTCAAAATGATCACAACAAACTACAGACAGACAGAATGCTAAAAGAAAATCCTGTTTAAAGTACTTTTAAAATCTGACAACTAAACCATTTCAGTGGAGACACTTTAGAAAATAAGTTTCAATTAAGACTTGAGGCCAGAAACTGAGCAGATCCCATTTCTGATTTGATGGAAGTTAACACATTTACATTTCAAACATAAGAATATGTCGCAGATATGGTTTTGTCTTAGTTTATGGAGATTTCCAAAAATCTCCATAAACTTAAAGTTTGGCATATGATGCATCTAATGCAAACATGGGATGTCACTCATAACATTTGTTACAACAACCACATTTAATTTCCCTTTGGGATCCATAAAGTCTGTAAGATGATTTATTTTTTCCTTTTGAATTAATGTGGTTATATACAAGGTCAGTTACTACAGTTGGTCCATAGTTAAGGAATTGTGCTGTGCATTTAAAAGGAGCCGTTTCTTTCTTCTTCGTTGGTTTTTTGTTTAGGTGTGCCCGGGACGGTTCTGTGCTGTTAAAATGGAGGTTCAATAAAAGTCTGGACAGCTGCGCTATTCCCTCTCAGTGTTCTGCTCTTTCTCCACCCACGACCTCTTATTCTACGATAACACCGATTCAGTTCACATCGTAGTGTTACACTGGTGGCAGCGGGTTTGTGGACGTTTACAGCGGTGAGCACATGCTACACATGCTAACCATCGATAGCTCATTCTGTACGTGCTGAGCGGCGTATATAGCGGCTGTTGAAGACGGACTTTTTTTTCTTTTTGCCCCTACCTCCACCCTCCCTGTCAACCGCCGGTAACAAAGACGAATACCCAGCTATGGCAAGTAATTTTTGGGATCATTTACCATTTCATTCTGCTGGTAGTAGTGCCAGGCCTCACTACAGCCACATTTTCATGGGGGACATGGGATTTTTCAAAATGGTGCAGACGTTTTGAAGTGACGGTTGCTGCTGATCCTGATACCACTGAGGATAGTTTGGTGAAACTGCTACCTACATGGTTAGCGGGTGCTGCTTTCAGTTACTGGGATAGTCTATCTGATGCAGTAAAAGCGGATTATTCAGCCACCAAGGATAAGCTGAAGAACGTTTTTGGACAAACTGCTTATTTGTCGACTTTCCAAAGCTACATTAATGCACCCAGTCGCCTTCCTGGTGAAGCCCTTCCTGTGTTTGCTGCTGAGATTTGCCGTTTAGTCGAAGAAGTTTTCCCGACTTATGGTGATAATGCTAAACAGGGAGAAAAATTTCGACGCTTTATTGCTGGACTTGACCCTTACCTCCAGCTGCAATGTCATGAGCAGGGTGTTGACACACTGGAGACTGCTCTACAGTTTGCTATGCAGATTGAAACTGCTCACCAAGCTAGTAAAGTGTTCACTACCACACCTCCTTTACAGTCTTTGTCTACACCACCAGTTTACCCTGCTGTCTCATCTGGGTGGTCTACTCAGGTTCCTTCACCCACTCCTTTAGGAGTCCACTCAGCTACTGCAGATGATTTAAAGACAATGGCAAAGACTATTGAAACACTGTCGGACAGAGTTCAACAGCTGCAGCTGGCAGTAGACTGCCAGCGTGAGGATGCACATCGCCAGGACAGGCGGGACTATGGATTTCGTCATTGGAGCGCCACTCCAGGTGGACGCCGGGGTGACCGATATTCATCAGATGGATACTATGAGTCTTCTCCACGACACAGAGACTCATCAAATGACCGAAACACACCTCACCACAGTTCCAGTTCCTTTGCAAAGGATGAACACAACCAACGGGATTTACGTACCCGATCTGGATCATCTGAACGCTACACACAGGGCTACAGCTCTTCAACCAGAGGCTATGCTAGTCGTGGCCGCTCTCCTAACCGCTATGAAAGTGGCCGCCGTAGTCACTCTCCCAGCCCGGGGCGAGTACATTTCCAATCTCCTTCACATTCAAACCAGGATCAGGTAAACTATGAGTAGCTGACAATGAGGGCAGATTGCCAGCTACTGACTTCTCCCTAGTCCAGACAGACAATGACACCTACCGGGACACAGCTACTAGTGACGTTACAGGTTTGGCTGATGTAGAGAAGAGGTATGCGTCAGTTGTTCTTGAAGACACTGTAGTACATGCTTTTCTTGACACTGGGGTGGACGTTTCAGTCATTAGTGAGGACTTTAGAATGGCTACACCTGCTCTTTACAGGAAACCCATTGTAAAACAGTTTATTCCTCTCACTGGTGTCACAGGTGATCCCCTTGACTCTGTAGGCTCCATTTATGTGAACCTAAATATTGCAGATAAGCTCATGACACACACACTTCAAGTTGTCAGAAACTGTACAAAGCCAGTCATTTTAGGTTGGGATTTCATGGTGGCAAATGGCATTACGGTTGACACTCGAAACATGACATGCAATGTAGCAGGTACAGCTGTGCCACTAGTTAGTCCACATCTGTATGATTCCTTTATTTAATCAGATAAACCCCGTTGAGATCTAGATCTCATTTTCAAGAGGGACCTGAAACAAACTTCACTCCCCATCGGGGAATCGAACCCCGGTCTCCCACGTATGTTCCCTGTTTGACTGCTGTGTCGGTGTCATCCACCGTTAGCATTCCTGCTATGTCTGAGAGGGTTATCACTGCTACTCTGGACGCACCCCAAAAAGGGTTTTTACATGATGGCTACATTGGTGTGTTTGAACCACATTATACCGACCAGTCTTCTGCTGGTATTGCATGGACTGTGGCCAGGGTAGAACGAGGTTCCATTTCTGTTAAAGTAGCTAATGTTTCACATAGTGATGTCATGTTACATGGTGGTACACAGGTGGGGCACTTTCATGCAGTCTTAGCAGAGGGCCAGAGCGAATTCACCATTATGGGCAGTTCTATCTGTAACATTAATACTCAGAGACCTGACAGTCCCAGAGTAATCCCTCTTGCCGATAGTACCGACTCAGATCTGATGCCTTTGCAGAAAAAACAACTGACAGAGACTTTGGCTTCTTTTGCAGATGTTTTTAGTCAACACCCACATGACTTTGGCAGAACTGACATAGTGACACACAAAATCGCTACAAACTCTGACACCCCAATCTCACAAAGAGCCTACCGCACCTCTCCAGCTATGAAGGCAGAAATTTGCCACCAAGTTGAAACTCTTAAGTCACATGATTTGATAGAGGACAGTTCAAGCCCCTGGGCCAGCCCAGTAGTTATGGTGAAAAAGAAGGATGGCTCTTACAGGTTTTGTGTAGATTTTCGTTAACTGAACTCTGTCACCATTACTGATGCTCACCCTTTACCGAGAGTTGATGACAGTCTAGACGCGCTTTCTGGTTCTCTGTACTTTTCTACCGTGGACATGTCTAGCGGGTACTGGCAAGTACAAATGGATCCAGCAGACAGACAAAAGACTGCGTTTACGACAGGTGACGGTTTGTACCAATTTAAGGTCATGCCAATGGGGCTAAAGAACTCGCCTCCAACCTTCCAAAGGCTCATGGAGCTTGTTCTGAGAGGACTTCGCTGGACAACCTGTGTCATTTATTTGGATGACATCATTTGCATGGGGAAAACCTTTGAAGATCACCTAGGCAATCTCACAGACATTCTCACTTGTTTTTGACAAGCAGGGTTAAAATTAAACCCTAAGAAATGTGACTTTTGCAAACTGCTGTAAAGTATATGGGGCACATTCTGTCTCGGGAGGGACTGGCGTTGGACCCAGTAAACACTGAACGCATCAGAAACTGGCCTGTTCCACGCTCACCGACGGAGGTACGTGCCTTCTTGGGACTGTGTTCATATTACAGACGATTTGTACATAAATATGCCTTTATTGCTCAGCCTCTGCATAGGCTTACCCAAAAACAAGTAGTGTTTGAATGGACAGATGACTGTTCTGCCGCTTTTCAAGCACTTAAGGTGCACTGACTTCACCTCCAATAATGGCATTTCCCAACTTTGATCAACCCTTCATTTTGAGTACAGACGCATCTAATTTTGCAGTTGGTGCTGTACTGTCTCAGACACAACAGGGGCAAGAAAGGGTTGTATCTTTTGCAAGTCATGTACTTTCAAAAACAGAGAGAAAGTGGTCTACATATGACAAAGAACTGTATGCTATTGTGTGGTCAATTTGACACTTTAAACATTATCTGAGTTGCAATCCTTTTAAAATCATCACTGATCATCGTCCTTTGCTCAGCTTAAGGAAGATGGATGTCACGAACGACCCTACCGGACGCAGGGGTCGTTGGGCATTGGAGTTGGACCCATATTAATGGACAATCACCCACAGAGATAGCAAGAAACGTACAAATGCTGATGCCATGTCACGGATACCATTGGGGCAGGACTCAACTGAGGTGACAGTTTCTGCACTGCCTGATGGTCACTCTTCTATTGATACAGAAAAATCTGTGTCACTGGCTGAGTTGCCATGCTCCAGCCCTGAACATTCAGAGATAACCAATGTTGTACCACAAGTGTGTTGTATGAACAATGATGGGACACAGGTGAAACTGGGGTTTGCCACATTACAGCAGACATTATCCAATCATAACATGGACATTGTATCTGCACAACTCTCTGATCCTGTTTTCTTTGAAGTGTATACCTGGGTAAAAAACAAGAAACGTCCCTACCTCAGACAGGTAAAAGGTAGAGTTCAGAGAAAACTGTGGTGGCAGTTTCCTAAGTTATTACTATGTAACGACTTGCTTTGTCGCAAAGGTCAGAGTGCACCAGGGAAACCAGAGGGTTATCAAGTGTTAATTCATCTGCACTTGTTACAGAAACAATGCATTTTCTTCATGGTAATCCTTGTTCTGGTCATTACAGTGCTGAGCGTACATTTAAGAAAGCATTGACAGTGTGTTATTGGCCAGGAATGAGATCTGACATTGAAAACTTCTATAATCTGTGTAAGACATGTGAAGCTTTTAGAAAAGCTGTGCCAAAGCAGAGAGCGCCTTTGAATCTATTCAGACTGACAGACCATTCCAGTTAGTGTGTACTGACATTACTGAACTTCTGGTTACCACTCTTGGTAATAGATATGTGCTTGTGGTACAGGATCATTTTACCAAATATGTAAACGCATATGCTATGTCTGACCAAAAGGCTACCACAATGGCACAGTTACTCTGTGAACGATATATTCCTGAACATGGTGTTCCTGAGGAACTGTTGTCAGATCAGGGACGACAATATGAGTCTGAAGTTATTCACACCATTTCTCAGAGACTGCAGATGACAAAGAAAAGAACCTCCCCATATCACCCAAGAGGGAATGGTGTGGTTGAACGGTTTAATCGGACTCTGAAAGAGCAGTTGGCTCGACTCATTCAGGACTATGGGGGCGAATGGGACCACTACCTCCCTGCTGTGGTACTTTCTTTCAACTCTATTCCTCACTCGAGCACAGGGTACTCACCGTATTTCCTTGCTCATGGTAGAGAACCCCGACTACCTGCTAATGTCCATGTTTCATCACCGAAGGTTTCTGATTGCCCACAGAACTATGGTTCAGAACTGGCTACACGGAGGGATGCTGCTTTTGAGACTGTTCTTCTCCATCGCGAAGAACAAAGACAAAAACGAGAGTACTATTACAACAAAGACACAAGGTTTAGGCCTTATGCTTGTGGTGATCTGGTATGGATAGATGACCCCACCACACAACGACAAAAGCTTTCCCCAAACTGGACTGGACCCTATAAGGTTGTATCTGTGGATGAAAAGGGGCTCCTTTACAAGCTGGTGGATGTGAAATATCCTCAGGCTGTGGCCAAAGTCATTCACTATGATCGTCTAAAACCTTACCGTAGCTCCACTGACACATCTCCAATAGATGTCACTCAATCTGTATTTCCACCAAACAGGGATACACTGCCGAGATATACTGCTTTGTCGGGTTCATTGCCCTGGTCCTTTGGCCAAGCAGCTACACCTCAGGCAGCAGAAAATGCTAGGTCGTTGCTATCTTCGCCAAGGATTCCAACTGGACTCGTCTCCCATCGGCTTGCACAAGCACCCCCCAGCTTGTCACCCACTGGGGGTGCAGTTATTACCAAGTGTGGACGTACCGTTCGGAAACCACGACCACTACTGTTATGAAGAATACTTTGTCTATAGAGTTTTTCATGTTAGAGGTTGAAAAACTGGTTAGTTTAAAAGCAAACGAGAAAAAAAACAAAAACATGTTGACAGTTGTTCTTTATGGGGCATTACTATGAGTTTGTGTCCTTTGTTTGCAACCCCCAGGTGATAAGAGCTACTGATGAGACAGTCTGGACAGATTTTTTTATATATATAACAACTTCATTTGAAATGGGGACATTTCATTTAAAGAGGGGGAAGTATGTAAGATGATTTATTTTTTCCTTTTGAATTAATGTGGTTATATACAAGATCGGTTACTACAGTTGGTCCATAGTTAAGGAATTGTGCTGTGCCTTTAAGAGGAGCCGTTTCTTTCTTCTTCGTTGGTTATTTTTGTTTAGGTGTGCCCGGGACGGGTTCTGTGCTGTTAAAATGGATAAAAGTCTGGACAGCTACGCTATTCCCTCTGTGTTCTGCTCTTACTCCACCCACGACCTCTTATTCTACGATAACACCGATTCAATTCACATCGTAGTGTGACAGTAGTTTTGAATTAAACTGAATGAATCTGGAAAGTAAATATGAGATGAGTTAATTTAAATGTAAGCTGTTGCCAGGTTCGGCTCGGTGCTTCATTATTCTGGTTCTGCTGGTTATTGAATCGCTGACACACAGAAACTCAGATATTTGTTCAAACAAAAAAGAAACATCAATAATCTTTTTTTTAAGCATAAATTAAGTCCCTGCTAATAGATTGTTCCGTGTGAAACCTGGGCTCTAAAAAAGATTTATCTGTATGTGTGCAGGTTTTAGCAGATGAACCGGTTTGACTTCACCGTTTTCATCGGAGCGGCGAGGGAAAGGGCAGGAACGGACGGCGCTGTAACCTGGAAAAGAGGCCGCGGAGCTCCGCTCCAGGCCGGCTTACCTCGCTTCCAGGCGGTGATCGGAGACACCACCTCCACCCTCTCTGCGATCAGCTCCGCTAGGCTGGATCTGTACAGAGCCGCGCGGATTGTGACGGCTACAATCAGAAGCAGAGACAAGGGAGCCACCATCTTCACAAGGAAGCGATCTCCGCCCGACCTGCGAGGGGAATGATGGGAAATGAAGTCCTATATAGGACCGCTGGTTGTGGTAGCGAAGGAGCAAACAGACCGCCACCAAAAATTAAACTTACATTTAAAATCATGTTAATAAAATTGACAGTATTAATAACAATATTGTTAATACTGTCAATGCTAATAATATTGACAGTATTACATTTAAATTAACATTTTATTTTTGTATTTATTTCAGAAACGAATTATTTCTTAAACAAACATAAATATAATTATTTATCTATTTAATAAAAAGGTTTTGTTTAATGTAACCATACAAAAAGACAATATATAAAGTAATACTTTATAACGGAACGATATTTCTTATATTAGTTCTGTTCCGGAAACTATATGTGTTGCATCAAAACAAAACGAACTTTTCCGTAAAGTTAGAAAAAAATAAAGCAGCAACTTTTCCCCCAGAGATTTATCTCTGGAGAAAATAAAAGAAACTAGGGTTGAAAACTGTATCTGCAATACAGCAATGATTGAATATATGGTAAAACTTTCACTACTGGCTTTAGGGTCACTATTTTTGATCCAAATTCACTCAGAGCCTTCCGCTGTATATCGAGCGTCTTACAATAAAAATTTTTTGTTGCACAAATAAACAGCCTCTTTCTCATCCCAGACTTACACAACCATTAACCTCTGTCGAAATATTTTCGAGTTCAAATGCAATTTAACAGCCGTATAAGGTTCAGTAAGTTTCCGAAATAATTTTATTGTATCACTTCTGAAATTAGTTTCTAATGTGACTTACTCGATTTGACAACGTTCTTGTGCTTTTACTTTGAAATTCCCTGACAGGAAGTAGCTGTGGTTGCTATGAGACTTCAGTGAAGACTTTCGTTTTCCTTTCTCCGGTTTAGATGCGGAGCTGGTATCGGCTGTTGGGAGAAAAATGGCTGGTTTAGAGGCGCTGTACACCTGTGTCGCAGATAAAATCGAGTGTCCGCAGGACGCCGTCGTGTGCTTCGTTCACTGGGTAATGATAAAGAATGGCTACCGGTGCATCGGATCTGGATTCGAGGTGAAAGAACAGTTAATCATTTCAGAACAAAATGCCAGACGTGTGTTAGCTTAGCATAAATCAGTCTGTTTTATTCAGACTTCCAGGGGAAAACTTTGGAGTTGTGAAAAATGTCTAGTCATCTTTGGGAGGCTAACGCAACTGCGTGATGATAGACACTCTAATATGGTCATTATTTAGACTGAGTCTCTTCTTTTTCTTTTTCTCTGTTGTATTGTAGCCTAGCAGCCGTGATAAAAAGTCAGAGCTGCTTCCTGCTGACTGGAGCAGCAACAAGGAGCTGTACAGCCTGCGCTACAGAACCAGCGACACAGACACCGTGATGGTGCTGAAGGTCATCGCTGTGGACTCCACGCTCATCTTCAACTTAATGGTAACTCAAAAAACAGGACCGGCTTCTCTCTGCAGTTAAAATGAAAGTAGCTGATGCAGAGGATTGATGCTAATAATCACACAGGGAGCCGGATAAAACAAACAACCACACACATACACATGTTTGCGCAGCTATCTCTGTGGGGACTTTGCATTGACTACCATTCATTTCGACAGCCTAAACTTTACCCTTACCTTTGCCCTAACCCTACCCATTACATACCCAACCCTAACCAAAACTCAATTCACACCTTAGTCCTAAATGTGACCCCTGACCCACAAACAGTGTTTCCCCTTGTGGGGACCAGGCTTCAGTCCCCACAAAGAGCAGTCCCCATAACGTAGTATGTTTCAGGAAAATTGTCCCCACAAGGTATTAGAAACAAACACACACACACACACACATTTAAGGAGAATTTAGACAGGCCAATCAACCTAACATTCATGTTTTTGGATTGTGGGCCGGGAATCGAACCAGGACCTTCAGTGCTACCAACTGCGCCACCGTGCAGCTTGCTCATCAGGATGTTTTACTGCACAATATCGTCTCTTTTGGGTTTAAACATGGGATTGGTGGGCAGAACGTCTGATTAAAAGCTGCTGTTTTGCAGAACTCCGGCACTAACCAGGTTTCATACCTGATGGTGAACATCAGTGACCACGTCAACGCCGATCAGCTGCACACGTTTGACAGGTTGGTTTGTACCAGATTTGTTTGTCTCACCTGAGAACAGAAAAGCTCCTGCATACACACTTAGTGGTTTGAATCATTTCAACATATTAAAATAACACATTCTGCCAACAATAACCAGCCGCACAGATAGTGACGTAAACACGACGTTGTTCCGGTTGGTGACGGAGCCTCTCTGTGCCACAGCGTGTTCAGAGACGCAGACGATTTGTCTGAGAAGGTGAAGTCTCGGCTGCTGCCCCGCCCAGAGAAAGCGCCGGAGAGCAGCAGACAGGAGGAGGGCGAGTCGTCTCAGAGAAGGCAGGAAGAAGACAGTGACCCCCTGCGCCACGGGCCGCAGCCTCACTGGTCAGTAAGCAGCGGCGTCCAGGAAATCGCCTCGCTCTAATAAACTGTGTTTCCCTAACAGCCCTTAGCTAGCCACGTTTTCTGTGATTTTCATGTGTAAATTTGTGGGCGGTTGGCTGGACGACGTTTTCATCTGCAGTGAGAAGCTTAAAGCTGCTGCCAGGAGTCAGACAGAAACACAACGTTAGTTCTTGGCTTGTTTTATTGTCATGCAGCTCTACAGTAACACTAACTCTACAGTTTGTGTTTCCCTCAAGGCGGCATTAAAGTCTTAAAACATCTTAAATTTGACTGAAACGAGCAGAAACTCTGGAGGTTCGACAATCAGCAGCCAGTTAGAAATAAACAGCTGAACCCAGAAGGCCTGAGACGTTTAATCCGACCCAAATGTATCTGTATTTATATCTATATCTATATTCCAGGTTAGCGTTTTGGGAGGAGATGATCGTGGACCCTGTCAGGTTCGGGTTCCCTCACTTCGGCATCCCAGACATCCTGCCTCCTGGAGCCATTCCTCCGGAGGCCCATTTCGACCCGATTGGACCCTTGAGACGACATGGACTGGGGTGAGACACACACACCACCTCGTGTCTATCAGCACCGATTGAGATCATATTGATCAACATAACGAACTGATCTGGAACAGGTTAGGGTCAGTCTGCAGTCTAATCAAAACCTGGAGTCTTAGTGTTTAAACGATGAAACTGAACCGATTTATCCTCAGACAATAACCCAACACAAAATAAAGAAAATAGAAATAAAGGATGTGAAAACCTCAGTGTAAATAATCATGTTGCTCAGTTTGCGTCTCATAAAGATGAAACTCATCGTCTGAATGCATCTGTTTATTCTCACTAAAAGAAACCAGGGCTGATCAAACAGTTTGATTATTGAAGGTGATCAGGTGTGGAGACAATCCCAGGTATATCAGTAGCTGCATCAAGGTGAGCCGCTACCTGAGGAGCTTTGGCTCTGATGGAGAACATGGAGCCATTGATCAGAGATCAGATTGATCTGCTGGTTTATGAGCGTTTAGATTCATCCAGACTGATCATCCTGGAGCTCTGAGCAGAACTTAAAGCAGGTACCGGTACCGGTACCGGTCCAGCTGCAGCCGTCCTCCAGTGGAGCCGCTCGCTTTGTGAATATGGACAGGAATCATCTCTACTCTGTAAATGTAGCTTCTGCTCATGATTCCTTGATTCAGAATAAACATTTAAATCCCGGCTGAACGCTCCGCTGCTCCAGCAGCATCTGCTCTGCACATCTTTAGGATTTATTTGGACTTTTGTCCTTTAAAATGTAATAGTTTTACTACAGCAGCAGCGCTGAGCTGCTGCATTAACCGGAACGACTCTGTGGTTTTTGTGCTGCTTGGCGTCTCGGCAGACGACAGAACGACTGAGGGCCAGAGCTTCAGCTGTCGTCTCTTTAACACCAGGTTACTGGGGAGATGATATTCTGCCCCATTACAAATTGGAAGTCTCCATTCTCGTCTTCTGGACCCGAGACCTGCAGGCGTTCTCTGCAAAAGCTGTGGCTGCAGCGCAGAAGAACAGGCTCTGTGGTTTTCATGAGGTCACCTCACGTCTCTGATCTCTGAAAAATGCCCCAAGTGGAGGATTTGGAAAGTCTCCAAAGTTTTGGTATCTCTGGGATCTGGGATCTGGGATCTGATTTGTGATCTGGGAGTTTTTCCCTCCTCCTCTTCCTGCGTCTCTGTCAAACTGAAGTGATTTGTGGCTGAAGCTGCAGCTCCACCTTGAGCTCCTTGCTTGGTGTAAAACTGAATTAAAAACCATCCAACCATCATCAGTTGCTGATTCAGACCACAACTTCCAAACCATTTGTAAAGTTAGTTTTCAAATGTTTTTTTTATCTGAAAAGTGTGGCATACATTTGTACAAATTGTGAAGAAGTGTTGAAGCCAACATCGCGACATTATGGACCCAGAGGATTTTTTTCTTATTGCTTCACCTGAATTTGGAAACACTCTGGTGTGTTTCGTACTCAGTCACAACAAACGTCAACTTACAAAAACACAAAAGTGAACTTTAAATATGCTCAGTGAAAACCTGGTTATTTCTTATTTGATGCTGAAAAACAGATGAAAATCAATCTGTTAACTTGGTGTTGATGTTTGAACATCATTAAACGGACAAATAAGAAGCAGCAGATCAGAACCCGGCCTGTCAGCAGAGGGCGCTGTGGCACACCAAAGCAATTCTCTTTCCTCCTGTTTGCATTTTGAATGTTTGTAAAGCGACTATATGAGAAAAATGATTTAGACTTCAAACATATGTCACAAACCACAGTTTAAAGGTAACTTACATGTAAAAGGGTGGTGGCAGCATCATGCTGTGGGGAGGCTCTTCTCTAGCTGAATCCAAGACATCCTGAACATACAGCCAGATTAATGCATATCCATGTCAAACTGGCCTAATCAAAACCCAGCCTTAAAGAACAGCTAGGAACTGATGTTAAATATTAACAAATGGATGTTTACAGATTCCAAAGAATCCAGAGATGTGCAAATGAAACATTTCTCTCCCGGATGATATTTATCAGAATTAATTTAAAGCTCAGGTCAGAATCAATATTTTATTTTATTATAAAAACAATTTTTTTCATTCAGATTCGATTTCTGGATGCAGAAACTGGAAACGGATCTGAATCACCATTCATCAATATTTAGTTTTTAGATCCGTCTTTTAGTGTCTCACAACTAAAACATTCAGTTCAAGTACAAAGAAAAATGTTTTTCTTAATTAGTGCAATTAATTAATTGAAATTTAAACATTTTTAAATGTCAAATTAAAGCAGCAAAGTGTCACAGAAACATTCAACATTTGAGCCTTTAATGTGTGAAACCAAACCTGCAAATATCTGAGAAAACCTGAAATAAAAAATACCAAAAACTTCTGAGCAACAGATAAAAAACTTGTTTTAAATAAATAATCGTTTCACCTGCAGATTATCTGACTAATAAGACATTTTTCCATGTTATAAGTTTAATAATCTGCAGTGGAAACAGAAAGTTTAATGCAAATCAAATAATTATTTAATTAAAAAATGCTCCTACATTTTGCTGAAAAGTTACTTTAATTTAGCTTCGTATTATTTTAAGTGTTATATAATATTTTTTATAAGAAAGGGAAAAAAATACACAAATAAATTTTGTGTTTTGGCAGCTTGGACAATTTTATCTTGATCCATAATCTGCAAAACAAAAAATGAAGTTTTGTTGTTTCCATCCCAGAAAAGATCCAATCAATAACTGAAACCTTTAGAACTTTATATAATCCTGGCATTCTGCTCACAACACAAAGAAATTAAAAGTCATCAAGCAAAATAGACAAAACCAAGTGATGCTGAGCCATTTCTCTGGACATTCACACGTTTCCTACATTTTATGTTTAAACAGAAAAAGTTCTGAATAAAATATTCTCAGATGAAACTTTCCCTCCTGAACAGTTCAGAGTTTGTTCATCGGAAACGGCAGCGAGTCGCTCCGAGTTCTGCACCATCAGCGTTTTTATTCCTCCTCATTCCAGTCTGAGGAGGTTTGATCAGATTTGATCAGGTTCGATCAGGTTCGATCAGGTTCGATCAGCTCGTTGCTCTGCAGCAGCCGCAGGGTGCGCTTCATTTCAGCACCAGCGTCGCCTCCGAGCCGTCCTTCTTCTTCAGGTAGAGCCCGGCCGTCAGGTGGTGCTCCCTCCTCAGGAAGGCGTAGAAATAATCCGACACCAGCAGGATCTGGATCGGAAGCAAAAACACATTTTCAGCAGAAACTAACAGAAAGTTTTATTTTTTTTATCGTCATATAACTAGCAGGTTGTTTCCTGGGTTTCCAGAGATCCGCCTGAGGGTCGGGTGCAGCGACACGGTGATTTTGGCCTGTTTCCGGTTCCGCCCTCGCTGCTTTACCTGCGCCACGTTGAAGAGCAGCGTGATGGCGTAGTAGAAGTTGGAGTTGGCGCTTCCGGCGTAGATCCAGAGATGCCACAGAACCGGGAAGAGAGCAGAGCAGGCGAGCAGAACGCAGGAAACCAGGAAGATGTTCCTGAGGACTGGACAGGCAGGCAGGAGGTTCAGTAGGACCAATAAATCAATAAACCACCGATAAATTATTGATAAACCACCAATAAATTATTGATAAACCACCATTAAATTATAGATAAACCACCAATAAATCAATAAGCCACCAATACATTATTGATAAACCACCAATAAATTATTGATAAACCACCAATAAATCAATAAACCACCAATAAATTATTGATGAACTACCGATAAATTATTGATAAACCACCAATAAATTATTGATAATCCACCAATAAATCAATAAGCCACCAATAAATAAATTATTGATGAACCACCAATAAATCAATAAACCACCAATAGATTATTGATGAACCAACAATAAATTATTGATAAACCACCAATAAATCAATAAACCACCAATAGATTATTGATGAACCAACAATAAATTATTGATAAACCACCAATAAATCAATAGCCCACCAATAAATCAATAAACCACCAATAAACTATTGATAAACCACCAATAAATCAATTAACCACCAATAAGTTATTGATAAACCGCCGTTAAATCAATAAACTACCAATAAATTATTGATAAACCACCAATAAATCAATAAACCACTAGTGAGGTCTACACATGGAAGGAATCTCCACTAATGTTATTGATTTTAGTGATTGATTATTCTGACGCTTAACTGATTAATCAAATAAAACCAATTGATACATTCTACAGATTCTTCATTGATCCACTCCATCCTGAACGACATTTAAAGGGACGGAACCGTTTCCAAGTATGTTGGGTCGCCATGTTACCTTCAGTTGTTATCAAAGTGTTATTTATATCAAATATGACTTAAAAGAAATATGACTTCCTTTAAATCCCTGGATGTTTGTTGGTTCCTTTTACTAGTAAATTCAATCAAAAGCAAAAGTTTGTGCTGCATCTTAAATTATAACAGATTTTAACTCTCTTATCTTATTTTAAAGGGAAATTCCCCCACTGTTGTTTTTAATGCTTTTGTGCATCAGCTGGCCGACCCGCTGACCCCGTTGACCCCGACCTGACCCAGGTGTGCAGTAAACACTCACATCTGTGCAGGTGGCTCCAGACGGGGAGGAAGGCCAGGTAAAGCGCCGTGTCGCCAACGGTGGGGTAAGACTTAAAGATGGAGATCACCGCCAGCTGCATGAACATCAGGAACACCGGCTGGTCCCTGCAGGCCGACGCACACAGAGGTTAGGGGGCGCAGGGAAAGGTCAGAGGTTAATGAGACGGGAGGACTGACTTCAGTTTGATGCACAGAGGGACGGTGTAGAAGAAGACGTTGATCTGGAAGACGCAGAGGAAGAAGAGGCGGAAATGCTCAAACATCTCGGCGAAGAAATACCAGAAGAGGCCGATGTTGGGCGTCAGGTCAGGAACCGAGAGGCTGGAAAAAAAAAAACAGAAACATGGAGCTGGACCAGAGGACATGTACCACAGCGCCCTCTGGTGGAGACACGGAGAACTGTGTTTCTATCCACAGCAATCTGGAAGGGCTGAGATGAACTTCATGCCAAACTCAGCCATCAGAGGGCGCTGCACTGTAACTCTGCTCTTATTTAAATAAAAAAACTCCACCTAAAGTCAAGATACAATTAAACAAAACATTTTAATTTGTTTGCATATTATCCTCGGAGCCAGAAAACCTTCATGGTGACGTTAAATTTATCTTCTCCTGAGAAAACGTGTTCTCTGTTATGGAGCCTGTGTACAGAAGCTTTTGACAATTCTTCTAGAAGAACATCTGTGAGGTCAGACTCTGATGCTGGATGAGACGGCTTGGCTACAGAACCTGCTCTGATTCATCCCAGACGTGTCGAGGTCGGGATCTGTGGTTCTACTGGAACATCGACATCAGAGCTGGGAGCAACAAATGCCTTGTTCAAGTATTAAGAGCTCCCACCACAGGAAGGAGATCAAGCTAAAAAAAAAAAAACAGTATAATTTTTTCCCCCACCAAACTTTACACCTGACATTCTGCAGTCAGGGAAATGTGGTTCTCCTGAGAACTCGTTTATTGGACTGGTTCTGATGGTCCAGAAATCTCCAGTTTCTTTTTCTGACTCACATGAAGCCGTAGACGGAGGGCAGGAAGTCCCAGGAGCCGAGCAGGAAGAAGGACAGGCAGACGATGACGAACAAACTGCCCAGGTACATGAACAGGTACTGGACCAGGAACCACCAGAAGGCGGCGCGCCGCGGGTTCACCGGGACGTACTGGTGCTGAGGAGGGACACAGGCAGGCGGAGAGGGCAAAACATGTCAGTGAAAACAGGTAGTACTCATCAGAAACAGGAAGTATGCTTTAGAAACAGGAAGTACGCTTTAGAAACAGGAAGTACGCTTTAGAAACAGGAAGTACGCTTTAGAAACAGAAAGTACGCTTTAGAAACAGGAAGTACACTTTAGAAACAGAAAGTACGCTTTAGAAACAGGAAGTACGCTTTAGAAACAGGAAGTACGCTTTAGAAACAGGAAGTACGCTTTAGAAACAGAAAGTATGCTTTAGAAACAGAAAGTACGCTTTAGAAACAGAAAGTACGCATCCAAAACCAATCAAAGCTCGTACCTGCATCAGGTACAGCATGGCCGGGGCGCACAGAGTCAGAGGGTAGATGGACTGGTAGGTGGCCAAGCAGAGGAAAATGGCGCTCAGCAGAACGTTTCCTGAAAAACAGAAATAAAATCAATAAAACCAGAAAATATGAAGATTAAACCACAAATTTCAAACGATAATGAGAGGAAATAAATCAACAAAACTGGAAGAGAAATGCTGTGACAAAAACAAGTTATGCTAATGCTAACTGTCGCAATAAATATGAATAAATTAGTAAAAGGTTTTGTGTGTGGCACTTGAGTAAGTCATGGAAAGTATTTCTTTCAGCATCACTTTAGAAAGGAGAGCCTGGCTGTGTGGTCGACCTTTTATGGTTGTGAGGATGAACAGGGAGAGGACGGCGTTGTTCAGGCCGCACGTCGACTTGGCAACGCAGGACAAGATGGTGAACGGGTTCAGCAGGTAACTGCCAGAAAACAAGAAAAAAATAACTAAAACTGGGCTTCAATTATGACTCGTTTTCAGTTTAAACACTAAAAAACTAAAACCATGAACAAACATTGAGTTAAATAATAAACAGCGTTATTTCAGGTGAGCTTTGATGAATATCTTAATTTCTCTCCATCCTGCGTTGCGCTGCTGATTTTTTGCGTATTCATCGTTAACACACGAGGTCGCTGCGTCCTTCCTGATGCTCTCTGAGCAGGAGAGCGCCCTCTACAGGCGCTGCAGGAACTTACAACATGGCTACTTTCAGGGGGATGTAGAACATCTCAGTGGGGCTCCTGATGAGCTCCAGGCAGTCTGCGGGGTAACGCTCCGCCTCCACGGAAAACTTCTGCTTCCTGAACTGAAAAGCAACAAAAACCAAACGTTTTATCACCGCTACACAACGGAAAGTTCACCTTTAAGATATAATATTGGATATACTGAATGAGCAAAAGTTTTGACACAAGAGGTTTTTAACACACTTCTCTTTGACATAGTTATAACATAAAACTAAAACAAGATTCTAATGACACATACGGAGCTTAGTAAAGAATACATTTTAAATTAAAAATTCACAAAATGTATCTTTCTTTACAGATTGATTCTCACCACTTGCTTGTTAAAGTCCTTCACGGCCATGTAAAGAGCCACCGCTGTGATCACGTCCGCCAGCTAACGGGGAAACAGAAACCCACAACAATAAAAGAACTAAAACCAGAGTTTCTCCACTCTGCAGTCATTTATTCCTCCTACCATGAACGTGATTTCTGCATAATCCACCAGAAAGTGAAAGAGGTAAATGATGAGGGGAGTCTGCAGGAAAGAAAAAGATCAAGCATGGCATGTCAGGTGGAATAAATGCTTAATGATAAAATTCATCTCAGCTGGAATATAAAACAAGGAAACTCTGTTTTCTCTGTAAGGAACATCTCAAATACTGAAGCGCTTTATGTTTGAAAACTGAGGCAAAAACAGTACAAAATCAAACATATTCACATTAATATCCAAATCTACATGTACTTTAAAATGGTTTTTAACCAACATGTGCATCAAGAGCCAGATTTGACGTCTTACCTCGTGGAAAACATCGCCGGAATACGGAGAAACTCCCAGATCAAGCAGCGCTAAACCTTCGATAACTGACCAGAAACAGAAACAAAGTGGCTCTGAACGACTATGATTCAATATGTTTAAAATAAAATAAATCTAACACACTGGGATGAGCTGGATGCAGATAGAAACCAAATATTTCTGTATTTTTAATTCAAAATGATCACAACAAACTACAGACAGACAGAATGCTAAAAGAAAATCCTGTTTAAAGTACTTTTAAAATCTGACAACTAAACCATTTCAGTGGAGACACTTTAGAAAATAAGTTTCAATTAAGACTTGAGGCCAGAAACTGAGCAGATCCCATTTCTGATTTGATGGAAGTTAACACATTTACATTTCAAACATAAGAATATGTCGCAGATATGGTTTTGTCTTAGTTTATGGAGATTTCCAAAAATCTCCATAAACTTAAAGTTTGGCATATGATGCATCTAATGCAAACATGGGATGTCACTCATAACATTTGTTACAACAACCACATTTAATTTCCCTTTGGGATCCATAAAGTCTGTAAGATGATTTATTTTTTCCTTTTGAATTAATGTGGTTATATACAAGGTCAGTTACTACAGTTGGTCCATAGTTAAGGAATTGTGCTGTGCATTTAAAAGGAGCCGTTTCTTTCTTCTTCGTTGGTTTTTTGTTTAGGTGTGCCCGGGACGGTTCTGTGCTGTTAAAATGGAGGTTCAATAAAAGTCTGGACAGCTGCGCTATTCCCTCTCAGTGTTCTGCTCTTTCTCCACCCACGACCTCTTATTCTACGATAACACCGATTCAGTTCACATCGTAGTGTTACACTGGTGGCAGCGGGTTTGTGGACGTTTACAGCGGTGAGCACATGCTACACATGCTAACCATCGATAGCTCATTCTGTACGTGCTGAGCGGCGTATATAGCGGCTGTTGAAGACGGACTTTTTTTTCTTTTTGCCCCTACCTCCACCCTCCCTGTCAACCGCCGGTAACAAAGACGAATACCCAGCTATGGCAAGTAATTTTTGGGATCATTTACCATTTCATTCTGCTGGTAGTAGTGCCAGGCCTCACTACAGCCACATTTTCATGGGGGACATGGGATTTTTCAAAATGGTGCAGACGTTTTGAAGTGACGGTTGCTGCTGATCCTGATACCACTGAGGATAGTTTGGTGAAACTGCTACCTACATGGTTAGCGGGTGCTGCTTTCAGTTACTGGGATAGTCTATCTGATGCAGTAAAAGCGGATTATTCAGCCACCAAGGATAAGCTGAAGAACGTTTTTGGACAAACTGCTTATTTGTCGACTTTCCAAAGCTACATTAATGCACCCAGTCGCCTTCCTGGTGAAGCCCTTCCTGTGTTTGCTGCTGAGATTTGCCGTTTAGTCGAAGAAGTTTTCCCGACTTATGGTGATAATGCTAAACAGGGAGAAAAATTTCGACGCTTTATTGCTGGACTTGACCCTTACCTCCAGCTGCAATGTCATGAGCAGGGTGTTGACACACTGGAGACTGCTCTACAGTTTGCTATGCAGATTGAAACTGCTCACCAAGCTAGTAAAGTGTTCACTACCACACCTCCTTTACAGTCTTTGTCTACACCACCAGTTTACCCTGCTGTCTCATCTGGGTGGTCTACTCAGGTTCCTTCACCCACTCCTTTAGGAGTCCACTCAGCTACTGCAGATGATTTAAAGACAATGGCAAAGACTATTGAAACACTGTCGGACAGAGTTCAACAGCTGCAGCTGGCAGTAGACTGCCAGCGTGAGGATGCACATCGCCAGGACAGGCGGGACTATGGATTTCGTCATTGGAGCGCCACTCCAGGTGGACGCCGGGGTGACCGATATTCATCAGATGGATACTATGAGTCTTCTCCACGACACAGAGACTCATCAAATGACCGAAACACACCTCACCACAGTTCCAGTTCCTTTGCAAAGGATGAACACAACCAACGGGATTTACGTACCCGATCTGGATCATCTGAACGCTACACACAGGGCTACAGCTCTTCAACCAGAGGCTATGCTAGTCGTGGCCGCTCTCCTAACCGCTATGAAAGTGGCCGCCGTAGTCACTCTCCCAGCCCGGGGCGAGTACATTTCCAATCTCCTTCACATTCAAACCAGGATCAGGTAAACTATGAGTAGCTGACAATGAGGGCAGATTGCCAGCTACTGACTTCTCCCTAGTCCAGACAGACAATGACACCTACCGGGACACAGCTACTAGTGACGTTACAGGTTTGGCTGATGTAGAGAAGAGGTATGCGTCAGTTGTTCTTGAAGACACTGTAGTACATGCTTTTCTTGACACTGGGGTGGACGTTTCAGTCATTAGTGAGGACTTTAGAATGGCTACACCTGCTCTTTACAGGAAACCCATTGTAAAACAGTTTATTCCTCTCACTGGTGTCACAGGTGATCCCCTTGACTCTGTAGGCTCCATTTATGTGAACCTAAATATTGCAGATAAGCTCATGACACACACACTTCAAGTTGTCAGAAACTGTACAAAGCCAGTCATTTTAGGTTGGGATTTCATGGTGGCAAATGGCATTACGGTTGACACTCGAAACATGACATGCAATGTAGCAGGTACAGCTGTGCCACTAGTTAGTCCACATCTGTATGATTCCTTTATTTAATCAGATAAACCCCGTTGAGATCTAGATCTCATTTTCAAGAGGGACCTGAAACAAACTTCACTCCCCATCGGGGAATCGAACCCCGGTCTCCCACGTATGTTCCCTGTTTGACTGCTGTGTCGGTGTCATCCACCGTTAGCATTCCTGCTATGTCTGAGAGGGTTATCACTGCTACTCTGGACGCACCCCAAAAAGGGTTTTTACATGATGGCTACATTGGTGTGTTTGAACCACATTATACCGACCAGTCTTCTGCTGGTATTGCATGGACTGTGGCCAGGGTAGAACGAGGTTCCATTTCTGTTAAAGTAGCTAATGTTTCACATAGTGATGTCATGTTACATGGTGGTACACAGGTGGGGCACTTTCATGCAGTCTTAGCAGAGGGCCAGAGCGAATTCACCATTATGGGCAGTTCTATCTGTAACATTAATACTCAGAGACCTGACAGTCCCAGAGTAATCCCTCTTGCCGATAGTACCGACTCAGATCTGATGCCTTTGCAGAAAAAACAACTGACAGAGACTTTGGCTTCTTTTGCAGATGTTTTTAGTCAACACCCACATGACTTTGGCAGAACTGACATAGTGACACACAAAATCGCTACAAACTCTGACACCCCAATCTCACAAAGAGCCTACCGCACCTCTCCAGCTATGAAGGCAGAAATTTGCCACCAAGTTGAAACTCTTAAGTCACATGATTTGATAGAGGACAGTTCAAGCCCCTGGGCCAGCCCAGTAGTTATGGTGAAAAAGAAGGATGGCTCTTACAGGTTTTGTGTAGATTTTCGTTAACTGAACTCTGTCACCATTACTGATGCTCACCCTTTACCGAGAGTTGATGACAGTCTAGACGCGCTTTCTGGTTCTCTGTACTTTTCTACCGTGGACATGTCTAGCGGGTACTGGCAAGTACAAATGGATCCAGCAGACAGACAAAAGACTGCGTTTACGACAGGTGACGGTTTGTACCAATTTAAGGTCATGCCAATGGGGCTAAAGAACTCGCCTCCAACCTTCCAAAGGCTCATGGAGCTTGTTCTGAGAGGACTTCGCTGGACAACCTGTGTCATTTATTTGGATGACATCATTTGCATGGGGAAAACCTTTGAAGATCACCTAGGCAATCTCACAGACATTCTCACTTGTTTTTGACAAGCAGGGTTAAAATTAAACCCTAAGAAATGTGACTTTTGCAAACTGCTGTAAAGTATATGGGGCACATTCTGTCTCGGGAGGGACTGGCGTTGGACCCAGTAAACACTGAACGCATCAGAAACTGGCCTGTTCCACGCTCACCGACGGAGGTACGTGCCTTCTTGGGACTGTGTTCATATTACAGACGATTTGTACATAAATATGCCTTTATTGCTCAGCCTCTGCATAGGCTTACCCAAAAACAAGTAGTGTTTGAATGGACAGATGACTGTTCTGCCGCTTTTCAAGCACTTAAGGTGCACTGACTTCACCTCCAATAATGGCATTTCCCAACTTTGATCAACCCTTCATTTTGAGTACAGACGCATCTAATTTTGCAGTTGGTGCTGTACTGTCTCAGACACAACAGGGGCAAGAAAGGGTTGTATCTTTTGCAAGTCATGTACTTTCAAAAACAGAGAGAAAGTGGTCTACATATGACAAAGAACTGTATGCTATTGTGTGGTCAATTTGACACTTTAAACATTATCTGAGTTGCAATCCTTTTAAAATCATCACTGATCATCGTCCTTTGCTCAGCTTAAGGAAGATGGATGTCACGAACGACCCTACCGGACGCAGGGGTCGTTGGGCATTGGAGTTGGACCCATATTAATGGACAATCACCCACAGAGATAGCAAGAAACGTACAAATGCTGATGCCATGTCACGGATACCATTGGGGCAGGACTCAACTGAGGTGACAGTTTCTGCACTGCCTGATGGTCACTCTTCTATTGATACAGAAAAATCTGTGTCACTGGCTGAGTTGCCATGCTCCAGCCCTGAACATTCAGAGATAACCAATGTTGTACCACAAGTGTGTTGTATGAACAATGATGGGACACAGGTGAAACTGGGGTTTGCCACATTACAGCAGACATTATCCAATCATAACATGGACATTGTATCTGCACAACTCTCTGATCCTGTTTTCTTTGAAGTGTATACCTGGGTAAAAAACAAGAAACGTCCCTACCTCAGACAGGTAAAAGGTAGAGTTCAGAGAAAACTGTGGTGGCAGTTTCCTAAGTTATTACTATGTAACGACTTGCTTTGTCGCAAAGGTCAGAGTGCACCAGGGAAACCAGAGGGTTATCAAGTGTTAATTCATCTGCACTTGTTACAGAAACAATGCATTTTCTTCATGGTAATCCTTGTTCTGGTCATTACAGTGCTGAGCGTACATTTAAGAAAGCATTGACAGTGTGTTATTGGCCAGGAATGAGATCTGACATTGAAAACTTCTATAATCTGTGTAAGACATGTGAAGCTTTTAGAAAAGCTGTGCCAAAGCAGAGAGCGCCTTTGAATCTATTCAGACTGACAGACCATTCCAGTTAGTGTGTACTGACATTACTGAACTTCTGGTTACCACTCTTGGTAATAGATATGTGCTTGTGGTACAGGATCATTTTACCAAATATGTAAACGCATATGCTATGTCTGACCAAAAGGCTACCACAATGGCACAGTTACTCTGTGAACGATATATTCCTGAACATGGTGTTCCTGAGGAACTGTTGTCAGATCAGGGACGACAATATGAGTCTGAAGTTATTCACACCATTTCTCAGAGACTGCAGATGACAAAGAAAAGAACCTCCCCATATCACCCAAGAGGGAATGGTGTGGTTGAACGGTTTAATCGGACTCTGAAAGAGCAGTTGGCTCGACTCATTCAGGACTATGGGGGCGAATGGGACCACTACCTCCCTGCTGTGGTACTTTCTTTCAACTCTATTCCTCACTCGAGCACAGGGTACTCACCGTATTTCCTTGCTCATGGTAGAGAACCCCGACTACCTGCTAATGTCCATGTTTCATCACCGAAGGTTTCTGATTGCCCACAGAACTATGGTTCAGAACTGGCTACACGGAGGGATGCTGCTTTTGAGACTGTTCTTCTCCATCGCGAAGAACAAAGACAAAAACGAGAGTACTATTACAACAAAGACACAAGGTTTAGGCCTTATGCTTGTGGTGATCTGGTATGGATAGATGACCCCACCACACAACGACAAAAGCTTTCCCCAAACTGGACTGGACCCTATAAGGTTGTATCTGTGGATGAAAAGGGGCTCCTTTACAAGCTGGTGGATGTGAAATATCCTCAGGCTGTGGCCAAAGTCATTCACTATGATCGTCTAAAACCTTACCGTAGCTCCACTGACACATCTCCAATAGATGTCACTCAATCTGTATTTCCACCAAACAGGGATACACTGCCGAGATATACTGCTTTGTCGGGTTCATTGCCCTGGTCCTTTGGCCAAGCAGCTACACCTCAGGCAGCAGAAAATGCTAGGTCGTTGCTATCTTCGCCAAGGATTCCAACTGGACTCGTCTCCCATCGGCTTGCACAAGCACCCCCCAGCTTGTCACCCACTGGGGGTGCAGTTATTACCAAGTGTGGACGTACCGTTCGGAAACCACGACCACTACTGTTATGAAGAATACTTTGTCTATAGAGTTTTTCATGTTAGAGGTTGAAAAACTGGTTAGTTTAAAAGCAAACGAGAAAAAAAACAAAAACATGTTGACAGTTGTTCTTTATGGGGCATTACTATGAGTTTGTGTCCTTTGTTTGCAACCCCCAGGTGATAAGAGCTACTGATGAGACAGTCTGGACAGATTTTTTTATATATATAACAACTTCATTTGAAATGGGGACATTTCATTTAAAGAGGGGGAAGTATGTAAGATGATTTATTTTTTCCTTTTGAATTAATGTGGTTATATACAAGATCGGTTACTACAGTTGGTCCATAGTTAAGGAATTGTGCTGTGCCTTTAAGAGGAGCCGTTTCTTTCTTCTTCGTTGGTTATTTTTGTTTAGGTGTGCCCGGGACGGGTTCTGTGCTGTTAAAATGGATAAAAGTCTGGACAGCTACGCTATTCCCTCTGTGTTCTGCTCTTACTCCACCCACGACCTCTTATTCTACGATAACACCGATTCAATTCACATCGTAGTGTGACAGTAGTTTTGAATTAAACTGAATGAATCTGGAAAGTAAATATGAGATGAGTTAATTTAAATGTAAGCTGTTGCCAGGTTCGGCTCGGTGCTTCATTATTCTGGTTCTGCTGGTTATTGAATCGCTGACACACAGAAACTCAGATATTTGTTCAAACAAAAAAGAAACATCAATAATCTTTTTTTTTAAGCATAAATTAAGTCCCTGCTAATAGATTGTTCCGTGTGAAACCTGGGCTCTAAAAAAGATTTATCTGTATGTGTGCAGGTTTTAGCAGATGAACCGGTTTGACTTCACCGTTTTCATCGGAGCGGCGAGGGAAAGGGCAGGAACGGACGGCGCTGTAACCTGGAAAAGAGGCCGCGGAGCTCCGCTCCAGGCCGGCTTACCTCGCTTCCAGGCGGTGATCGGAGACACCACCTCCACCCTCTCTGCGATCAGCTCCGCTAGGCTGGATCTGTACAGAGCCGCGCGGATTGTGACGGCTACAATCAGAAGCAGAGACAAGGGAGCCACCATCTTCACAAGGAAGCGATCTCCGCCCGACCTGCGAGGGGAATGATGGGAAATGAAGTCCTATATAGGACCGCTGGTTGTGGTAGCGAAGGAGCAAACAGACCGCCACCAAAAATTAAACTTACATTTAAAATCATGTTAATAAAATTGACAGTATTAATAACAATATTGTTAATACTGTCAATGCTAATAATATTGACAGTATTACATTTAAATTAACATTTTATTTTTGTATTTATTTCAGAAACGAATTATTTCTTAAACAAACATAAATATAATTATTTATCTATTTAATAAAAAGGTTTTGTTTAATGTAACCATACAAAAAGACAATATATAAAGTAATACTTTATAACGGAACGATATTTCTTATATTAGTTCTGTTCCGGAAACTATATGTGTTGCATCAAAACAAAACGAACTTTTCCGTAAAGTTAGAAAAAAATAAAGCAGCAACTTTTCCCCCAGAGATTTATCTCTGGAGAAAATAAAAGAAACTAGGGTTGAAAACTGTATCTGCAATACAGCAATGATTGAATATATGGTAAAACTTTCACTACTGGCTTTAGGGTCACTATTTTTGATCCAAATTCACTCAGAGCCTTCCGCTGTATATCGAGCGTCTTACAATAAAAATTTTTTGTTGCACAAATAAACAGCCTCTTTCTCATCCCAGACTTACACAACCATTAACCTCTGTCGAAATATTTTCGAGTTCAAATGCAATTTAACAGCCGTATAAGGTTCAGTAAGTTTCCGAAATAATTTTATTGTATCACTTCTGAAATTAGTTTCTAATGTGACTTACTCGATTTGACAACGTTCTTGTGCTTTTACTTTGAAATTCCCTGACAGGAAGTAGCTGTGGTTGCTATGAGACTTCAGTGAAGACTTTCGTTTTCCTTTCTCCGGTTTAGATGCGGAGCTGGTATCGGCTGTTGGGAGAAAAATGGCTGGTTTAGAGGCGCTGTACACCTGTGTCGCAGATAAAATCGAGTGTCCGCAGGACGCCGTCGTGTGCTTCGTTCACTGGGTAATGATAAAGAATGGCTACCGGTGCATCGGATCTGGATTCGAGGTGAAAGAACAGTTAATCATTTCAGAACAAAATGCCAGACGTGTGTTAGCTTAGCATAAATCAGTCTGTTTTATTCAGACTTCCAGGGGAAAACTTTGGAGTTGTGAAAAATGTCTAGTCATCTTTGGGAGGCTAACGCAACTGCGTGATGATAGACACTCTAATATGGTCATTATTTAGACTGAGTCTCTTCTTTTTCTTTTTCTCTGTTGTATTGTAGCCTAGCAGCCGTGATAAAAAGTCAGAGCTGCTTCCTGCTGACTGGAGCAGCAACAAGGAGCTGTACAGCCTGCGCTACAGAACCAGCGACACAGACACCGTGATGGTGCTGAAGGTCATCGCTGTGGACTCCACGCTCATCTTCAACTTAATGGTAACTCAAAAAACAGGACCGGCTTCTCTCTGCAGTTAAAATGAAAGTAGCTGATGCAGAGGATTGATGCTAATAATCACACAGGGAGCCGGATAAAACAAACAACCACACACATACACATGTTTGCGCAGCTATCTCTGTGGGGACTTTGCATTGACTACCATTCATTTCGACAGCCTAAACTTTACCCTTACCTTTGCCCTAACCCTACCCATTACATACCCAACCCTAACCAAAACTCAATTCACACCTTAGTCCTAAATGTGACCCCTGACCCACAAACAGTGTTTCCCCTTGTGGGGACCAGGCTTCAGTCCCCACAAAGAGCAGTCCCCATAACGTAGTATGTTTCAGGAAAATTGTCCCCACAAGGTATTAGAAACAAACACACACACACACACACATTTAAGGAGAATTTAGACAGGCCAATCAACCTAACATTCATGTTTTTGGATTGTGGGCCGGGAATCGAACCAGGACCTTCAGTGCTACCAACTGCGCCACCGTGCAGCTTGCTCATCAGGATGTTTTACTGCACAATATCGTCTCTTTTGGGTTTAAACATGGGATTGGTGGGCAGAACGTCTGATTAAAAGCTGCTGTTTTGCAGAACTCCGGCACTAACCAGGTTTCATACCTGATGGTGAACATCAGTGACCACGTCAACGCCGATCAGCTGCACACGTTTGACAGGTTGGTTTGTACCAGATTTGTTTGTCTCACCTGAGAACAGAAAAGCTCCTGCATACACACTTAGTGGTTTGAATCATTTCAACATATTAAAATAACACATTCTGCCAACAATAACCAGCCGCACAGATAGTGACGTAAACACGACGTTGTTCCGGTTGGTGACGGAGCCTCTCTGTGCCACAGCGTGTTCAGAGACGCAGACGATTTGTCTGAGAAGGTGAAGTCTCGGCTGCTGCCCCGCCCAGAGAAAGCGCCGGAGAGCAGCAGACAGGAGGAGGGCGAGTCGTCTCAGAGAAGGCAGGAAGAAGACAGTGACCCCCTGCGCCACGGGCCGCAGCCTCACTGGTCAGTAAGCAGCGGCGTCCAGGAAATCGCCTCGCTCTAATAAACTGTGTTTCCCTAACAGCCCTTAGCTAGCCACGTTTTCTGTGATTTTCATGTGTAAATTTGTGGGCGGTTGGCTGGACGACGTTTTCATCTGCAGTGAGAAGCTTAAAGCTGCTGCCAGGAGTCAGACAGAAACACAACGTTAGTTCTTGGCTTGTTTTATTGTCATGCAGCTCTACAGTAACACTAACTCTACAGTTTGTGTTTCCCTCAAGGCGGCATTAAAGTCTTAAAACATCTTAAATTTGACTGAAACGAGCAGAAACTCTGGAGGTTCGACAATCAGCAGCCAGTTAGAAATAAACAGCTGAACCCAGAAGGCCTGAGACGTTTAATCCGACCCAAATGTATCTGTATTTATATCTATATCTATATTCCAGGTTAGCGTTTTGGGAGGAGATGATCGTGGACCCTGTCAGGTTCGGGTTCCCTCACTTCGGCATCCCAGACATCCTGCCTCCTGGAGCCATTCCTCCGGAGGCCCATTTCGACCCGATTGGACCCTTGAGACGACATGGACTGGGGTGAGACACACACACCACCTCGTGTCTATCAGCACCGATTGAGATCATATTGATCAACATAACGAACTGATCTGGAACAGGTTAGGGTCAGTCTGCAGTCTAATCAAAACCTGGAGTCTTAGTGTTTAAACGATGAAACTGAACCGATTTATCCTCAGACAATAACCCAACACAAAATAAAGAAAATAGAAATAAAGGATGTGAAAACCTCAGTGTAAATAATCATGTTGCTCAGTTTGCGTCTCATAAAGATGAAACTCATCGTCTGAATGCATCTGTTTATTCTCACTAAAAGAAACCAGGGCTGATCAAACAGTTTGATTATTGAAGGTGATCAGGTGTGGAGACAATCCCAGGTATATCAGTAGCTGCATCAAGGTGAGCCGCTACCTGAGGAGCTTTGGCTCTGATGGAGAACATGGAGCCATTGATCAGAGATCAGATTGATCTGCTGGTTTATGAGCGTTTAGATTCATCCAGACTGATCATCCTGGAGCTCTGAGCAGAACTTAAAGCAGGTACCGGTACCGGTACCGGTCCAGCTGCAGCCGTCCTCCAGTGGAGCCGCTCGCTTTGTGAATATGGACAGGAATCATCTCTACTCTGTAAATGTAGCTTCTGCTCATGATTCCTTGATTCAGAATAAACATTTAAATCCCGGCTGAACGCTCCGCTGCTCCAGCAGCATCTGCTCTGCACATCTTTAGGATTTATTTGGACTTTTGTCCTTTAAAATGTAATAGTTTTACTACAGCAGCAGCGCTGAGCTGCTGCATTAACCGGAACGACTCTGTGGTTTTTGTGCTGCTTGGCGTCTCGGCAGACGACAGAACGACTGAGGGCCAGAGCTTCAGCTGTCGTCTCTTTAACACCAGGTTACTGGGGAGATGATATTCTGCCCCATTACAAATTGGAAGTCTCCATTCTCGTCTTCTGGACCCGAGACCTGCAGGCGTTCTCTGCAAAAGCTGTGGCTGCAGCGCAGAAGAACAGGCTCTGTGGTTTTCATGAGGTCACCTCACGTCTCTGATCTCTGAAAAATGCCCCAAGTGGAGGATTTGGAAAGTCTCCAAAGTTTTGGTATCTCTGGGATCTGGGATCTGGGATCTGATTTGTGATCTGGGAGTTTTTCCCTCCTCCTCTTCCTGCGTCTCTGTCAAACTGAAGTGATTTGTGGCTGAAGCTGCAGCTCCACCTTGAGCTCCTTGCTTGGTGTAAAACTGAATTAAAAACCATCCAACCATCATCAGTTGCTGATTCAGACCACAACTTCCAAACCATTTGTAAAGTTAGTTTTCAAATGTTTTTTTTATCTGAAAAGTGTGGCATACATTTGTACAAATTGTGAAGAAGTGTTGAAGCCAACATCGCGACATTATGGACCCAGAGGATTTTTTTCTTATTGCTTCACCTGAATTTGGAAACACTCTGGTGTGTTTCGTACTCAGTCACAACAAACGTCAACTTACAAAAACACAAAAGTGAACTTTAAATATGCTCAGTGAAAACCTGGTTATTTCTTATTTGATGCTGAAAAACAGATGAAAATCAATCTGTTAACTTGGTGTTGATGTTTGAACATCATTAAACGGACAAATAAGAAGCAGCAGATCAGAACCCGGCCTGTCAGCAGAGGGCGCTGTGGCACACCAAAGCAATTCTCTTTCCTCCTGTTTGCATTTTGAATGTTTGTAAAGCGACTATATGAGAAAAATGATTTAGACTTCAAACATATGTCACAAACCACAGTTTAAAGGTAACTTACATGTAAAAGGGTGGTGGCAGCATCATGCTGTGGGGAGGCTCTTCTCTAGCTGAATCCAAGACATCCTGAACATACAGCCAGATTAATGCATATCCATGTCAAACTGGCCTAATCAAAACCCAGCCTTAAAGAACAGCTAGGAACTGATGTTAAATATTAACAAATGGATGTTTACAGATTCCAAAGAATCCAGAGATGTGCAAATGAAACATTTCTCTCCCGGATGATATTTATCAGAATTAATTTAAAGCTCAGGTCAGAATCAATATTTTATTTTATTATAAAAACAATTTTTTTCATTCAGATTCGATTTCTGGATGCAGAAACTGGAAACGGATCTGAATCACCATTCATCAATATTTAGTTTTTAGATCCGTCTTTTAGTGTCTCACAACTAAAACATTCAGTTCAAGTACAAAGAAAAATGTTTTTCTTAATTAGTGCAATTAATTAATTGAAATTTAAACATTTTTAAATGTCAAATTAAAGCAGCAAAGTGTCACAGAAACATTCAACATTTGAGCCTTTAATGTGTGAAACCAAACCTGCAAATATCTGAGAAAACCTGAAATAAAAAATACCAAAAACTTCTGAGCAACAGATAAAAAACTTGTTTTAAATAAATAATCGTTTCACCTGCAGATTATCTGACTAATAAGACATTTTTCCATGTTATAAGTTTAATAATCTGCAGTGGAAACAGAAAGTTTAATGCAAATCAAATAATTATTTAATTAAAAAATGCTCCTACATTTTGCTGAAAAGTTACTTTAATTTAGCTTCGTATTATTTTAAGTGTTATATAATATTTTTTATAAGAAAGGGAAAAAAATACACAAATAAATTTTGTGTTTTGGCAGCTTGGACAATTTTATCTTGATCCATAATCTGCAAAACAAAAAATGAAGTTTTGTTGTTTCCATCCCAGAAAAGATCCAATCAATAACTGAAACCTTTAGAACTTTATATAATCCTGGCATTCTGCTCACAACACAAAGAAATTAAAAGTCATCAAGCAAAATAGACAAAACCAAGTGATGCTGAGCCATTTCTCTGGACATTCACACGTTTCCTACATTTTATGTTTAAACAGAAAAAGTTCTGAATAAAATATTCTCAGATGAAACTTTCCCTCCTGAACAGTTCAGAGTTTGTTCATCGGAAACGGCAGCGAGTCGCTCCGAGTTCTGCACCATCAGCGTTTTTATTCCTCCTCATTCCAGTCTGAGGAGGTTTGATCAGATTTGATCAGGTTCGATCAGCTCGTTGCTCTGCAGCAGCCGCAGGGTGCGCTTCATTTCAGCACCAGCGTCGCCTCCGAGCCGTCCTTCTTCTTCAGGTAGAGCCCGGCCGTCAGGTGGTGCTCCCTCCTCAGGAAGGCGTAGAAATAATCCGACACCAGCAGGATCTGGATCGGAAGCAAAAACACATTTTCAGCAGAAACTAACAGAAAGTTTTATTTTTTTTATCGTCATATAACTAGCAGGTTGTTTCCTGGGTTTCCAGAGATCCGCCTGAGGGTCGGGTGCAGCGACACGGTGATTTTGGCCTGTTTCCGGTTCCGCCCTCGCTGCTTTACCTGCGCCACGTTGAAGAGCAGCGTGATGGCGTAGTAGAAGTTGGAGTTGGCGCTTCCGGCGTAGATCCAGAGATGCCACAGAACCGGGAAGAGAGCAGAGCAGGCGAGCAGAACGCAGGAAACCAGGAAGATGTTCCTGAGGACTGGACAGGCAGGCAGGCGGTTCAGTAGGACCAATAAATCAATAAACCACCAATAAATTATTGATAAACCACCAATAAATTATTGATAAACCACCAATAAATCAATAAACTACCAATAAATTATTGATAAACCACCAATAAATCAATAAACTACCAATAAATTATTGATAAACCACCAATAAATCAATAAACCACCAGTGAGGTCTATACATGGAAGGAATCTCCACTAATGTTATTGATTTTAGTGATTGATTATTCTGACGCTTAACTGATTAATCAATTAAAACCAATTGATACATTCTACAGATTCTTCATTGATCCACTTCAGACTTTTTATGCAACATTAGAAATGTATTGGCAATAAACTAATGATTAAATTCATTTTTAATAAGTTTTAATAAGTGCAATAACAGATTTGCTGTAGAATCTGAACTTAAAACATTTGGCTAAAATATATTTACAGAAATAATTTTTTTTAATCTTAAATACTAAATGCATATATATTTTGTATATTTTGGATTCATTTCTGCTCCATTGTGTCGATTTCTTTGACTCTCTGTTTAACAGTTAATCTGTGATTAAATTAGTTGAAGATTATTTGATTAATCCGATTAATCGTTCCTACTTCCTTCTTGTAGTTTTACTTTACTTTTGCTTTGGAACAAAAATGTAATTTCTGGACTGTTAAATGAACCTGGAGATAAGCCCCGCCCACTACGGCATTAAACACTCACCTGTGAGCTCAGGTGTCCGCGCTGCACACCTGGACAATTAGCTTCGAGTTTTTAAAATAACAAAATAATACTCTTTTTTGCCATTTATTATGGCAATAAATTATGGAACAATATTGAAAGTGTTATTTTGTGTGAAACGTTCAGTATGTGAGCGCAGATCTCCATCCTGAACGACATTTAAAGGGACGGAACCGTTTCCAAGTATGTTGGGTCGCCATGTTACCTTCAGTTGTTATCAAAGTGTTATTTATATCAAATATGACTTAAAAGAAATATGACTTCCTTTAAATCCACTGGATGTTTGTTGGTTCCTTTTACTAGTAAATTCAATCAAAAGCAAAAGTTTGTGCTGCATCTTAAATTATAACAGATTTTAACTCTCTTATCTTATTTTAAAGGGAAATTCCCCCACTGTTGTTTTTAATGCTTTTGTGCATCAGCTGGCCGACCCGCTGACCCCGTTGACCCCGACCTGACCCAGGTGTGCAGTAAACCATAGACATAATATATGGATAGACGCCTCATGGGCCGGTCTCGCCTATTGGAGCTGACGAGATTTAGGGCGGCCATCTTGGAGCGGTATACCACTCCACTCAGCCTTATATATTTGGCAGGCACAATAAAGGATCAGCGCATTTAATAGATCATAACACGCTGAATAGTAATCACATTGTCACATAATTAAATTTTAGGCATACAGCTATTAAAATTGCATGTATAGGAACGTATAGTTTAGCATATTTAAATAATTTTGGTGGAATACAATGTTTTAAAGTATGACATGTTTTGCAAGATACAACCAAAGATGCAATTTATTCACACACATTATGTATATATTCCGATAATCTCATATATACACACATACACACATGCATACTTATCTGTTGTGACAGTATTTACATATTCATTACATTTTTACACAATCTAATAGCCTTGAAATAGGACAGTTTTGCAGAGCTTTTTTCTGGTGTTGCCTTTCTGCAAACCAAGACATGTGACTTTTGCAATGTGGTGCATCCTTATCTTCAGAAACACAGACACAACCAATGACAGCAAGTCAGAATGGTGATTGTCAATGCCAAATTGTGTCTCCTGAGTGTGTTCCCCAAGCTGGAAAACATCTTCTGTTCCAATGTCTTCACGGACTATGTATGTGACGGCGGACAGCTTAGGAGGATGGTTTGGTGAAGCACCACGAATCACCCTCTCTGCAGCTCTCACCACCTTCACTACGCCTTGTGAGGGAATCACTAACCCGCCATTATTTTTCAAAGTGAGAAGATGGTAGTTCTCATCAAATGAAGACGGTGTGGCATCTTGAATCAAACTGACTCGACATGGGTCACAGGTTAGTTTACGCAGAATCTGCCTCACAACAAATCCAGATATGTAAACCAAGGCATTTTCTACCAGACCACCAAACTTGGTCGGAAGATAGCTGTGGTCGTCCAGAATGGCTGAAATCCTAGCAAAATGACAGGGATGCTCTTCATTAGATTCAGGAGAGGACATTTCAACAGCAGACAGGGACACGGTGTTGTCTTGTGCTGCCACATTGCCAGTCTCACTGGGTGTAACCCCACACCGAACCATCAGCCGGCGGAAGATGGCCTGGAACTGGCATGCTGATGGGTTGTTATTCCAGCCACCTTGAATGGAATACAGGGATACAATACATGTGTTAATCATACGACATAACATATGAACACATTCATGAAGTATATTTTATGAAGTTATTCTAACTGAAAGGACATCAACAGTACCTGACGCTCTGATGGAATTAAACAGGAGCTCCAAGTGATCTTGGCTGAACCTGTATGTGAGGACATACCGCTGCACTTGGAGCAGTTCAGGAATCATCAGCAGTAACGTGTCAATGTTGATGACAAATCCAATGACAGAGAGGTACCTGCAAAAGAAAAATGTTTTATTGCTCTGAACATGGCTAAACAAGAAACCTCAAAAAAGCACCACAGAAAAGCATAATGATGCTGCTTCAAACGGTATTTTCAGAAACCACCAATATGAACTTGAACCAGAACACATACAATACATACCTTTTTCACACTTACCTATAGTTAATTTTTTAAATAATGTACTTACCATATAAAAGCATTAGGGACCTGTAACACACTGAAGAAAAGACGATTCCAACAGAAACAAAACTGCAGATCTTAAAAAATTTAAACAAGAGAACATTGTTTAAAATGTAAAATAAAATCATTTTTGTACAGTTCTTTTCTCGACACTCTAAGACACTTAACATATATCTTTTTTATTCATTTCTCATTCTTGGTGGTTTGGAGCCACAGCCCAGCTTGGGTCAGTTTGATAGAAGCGTTACTGCCATTCTGCACTGACATTCACTCTGACCATCACCAAACACACAATCACATACATACACAATCATAGCAACATAATGTACATAAAATATGATTTCTGCACAAAATATATGTTGTGTAATACATACCAAGAAGCATCGGGGATCTGAGCATTCAGAAAAACGTTACACTCACTATTTTTGATCTTCATATTTTAAAGAACATAAAACTCCAAATTTGATTAAAATTTGTTGATAATGATAATTAAACAAAGCTACTGAAATTGTGAGTAGGCCTGTTTGAAACATATTCCTGTCATCAAATCTCCGGCTGAAGACCGATAGCTAACATTTGCTGTCATTTCGCTGGTGGGCATAAATACAGTACAGTAATATTACATTCACAACATACTAACAATAATATGTCATTCTTACTTGTGAAAAGTTATCCCCCGGTCCCTGACATCAACAGTTCGTAGATTTAAACACGAATAAGCCGAGCAGAACTGAGGCATCTTCTGTTGTTTTGGTTCAGCAAAGTACGAGGGTATACCGCTCTAAGATGGCCGCCGTATTTCCTGCGCCGGAGCGGCCAATGCGGCGTCTACCCTTATATTATGTCTATGCAGTAAACACTCACATCTGTGCAGGTGGCTCCAGACGGGGAGGAAGGCCAGGTAGAGCGCCGTGTCGCCAACGGTGGGGTAAGACTTAAAGATGGAGATCACCGCCAGCTGCATGAACATCAGGAACACCGGCTGGTCCCTGCAGGCCGACGCACACAAAGGTTAGGGGGCGCAGGGAAAGGTCAGAGGGTAATGAGACGGGAGGACTGACTTCAGTTTGATGCACAGAGGGACGGTGTAGAAGAAGACGTTGATCTGGAAGACGCAGAGGAAGAAGAGGCGGAAATGCTCAAACATCTCGGCGAAGAAATACCAGAAGAGGCCGATGTTGGGCGTCAGGTCAGGAACCGAGAGGCTGGAAAAAAAAAAACAGAAACATGGAGCTGGACCAGAGGACATGTCCCACAGCGCCCTCTGGTGGAGACACGGAGAACTGTGTTTCTATCCACAGCAGTCTGGAAGGGCTGAGATGAACTTCATGCCAAACTCAGCCATCAGAGGGCGCTGCACTGTAACTCTGCTCTTATTTAAATAAAAAAAACTCCACCTAAAGTCAAGATACAATTAAACAAAACATTTTAATTTGTTTGCATATTATCCTCGGAGCCAGAAAACCTTCATGGTGACGTTAAATTTATCTTCTCCTGAGAAAACGTGTTCTCTGTTATGGAGCCTGTGTACAGAAGCTTTTGACAATTCTTCTAGAAGAACATCTGTGAGGTCAGACTCTGATGCTGGATGAGACGGCTTGGCTACAGAACCTGCTCTGATTCATCCCAGACGTGTCGAGGTCGGGATCTGTGGTTCTACTGGACCATCAACATCAGAGCTGGGAGCTCTGCGCCGCGGGTTTACCGGGACGTACTGGTGCTGAGGAGGGACACAGGCAGGCGGAGAGGGCAAAACATGTCGGTGGATCTATTGGCAGCGCTTTCACCTTTTTGGAAGAGGCGGATGCAGTCTTAATAAACATGGGATAAAGCTACTCACTGCAAATATTTTTCATTTTATCAACAAGGACAGCAATGTGATCATTGCTTCAGAAGAACAGGCTCAAGGAGTTCTGACTAGGATGGAACCCTCTGCGTATCAGGAGCAACCCGTTCCAAAACAAGCTGATACATCGACTGCAGACAGAGCGACTGGTTCCCTTCCTCCTGCCCCCCTCCCTCTCTGTTCACCCACTCATTCACAGGATTCATAGGATACATATGAAGAAATGTCTTCTGGACCGGAGTTTCTTAAATTTACAGATGGAATGAATCAACAGGTTCTCTTCGGGGCGTCTCTCCTTAGCGCTCATGTAGCCAACCTCACTTCATTTAAGCCACCTGCCTCTGACTTCCCAACCCGATTTTTGCAACAGCGTCTTCACAGGTCTGTCCAACAAATCAATCAAACAGCTGCAGCTGGTCCAGAATGCTGCTGCTCGCGTTCTCACTAAAACCAGGAAGATAGAGCACATAACACCAGTTTTAAAGTCCCTACACTGGCTCCCTGTAGCTCAAAGAATAGACTTTAAAATACTGTTACTTCCAGACTTCTCAGGTCTTCTGGTTCTGCTCTGCATCTCCAGAACCAGAACCAAACGAGGAGAAGCAGCTTTCAGCATCTATGCACCACAAGTTTGGAACAAACTTCCAGAATACTGCAAAACAGCTGAAACACTGACTTCCTTTAAATCTCGACTAAAAACCCACCTGTTTAGGATTGTATTTGAAACGTAATCAATTACAAATTTAATGATGGAACTTGACTTAATGTCATGTTTTGATAGTTGATTCTATCTTGCAATTGCACAAAAATCCGTGAGGGACGATGGAGTCCCAGAGCAAAATTCCGTGAAAGAGGTGTACAGAGCCTAGTGCCGGAAGCCCGTTGAAAGGCTGTTTACATCATTTTAAACTGTGTGATTGTGAGCGTGAGTGGGAATAAAAATAGCAATTATATAAAAAAGTATTTTATGTTATATTTTGTTCCATATAACACAGTAGGAGTGCAACAGGTAAACCTTTTATGTTCCATCAACTTGACTTAATGTCAAGTTCCATCAATATTGTTGATTTTATTGATTTTGATTGTTGATTCTGTGTTGCATTGTGTTTCTGTGTTTGATATGATGTTAAGCACTTTGAAATGCCTTGCTGCTGAAATGTGCTATACAAATAAAATTTGATTGATTGATTGATTGATTGATTGATTGATTGATTGATTGATAATCCACCAGAAAGTGAAAGAGGTAAATGATGAGGGGAGACTGCAGGAAAGAAAAAGATCAAGCATGGGAGGTCAGGTGGAATAAATGCTTAATGATAAAATTCATCTCAGCTGGAATATAAAACAAGGAAACTCTGTTTTCTCTGTAAGGAACATCTCAAATACTGAAGCTCTTTATGTTTGAAAACTGAGGCAAAAACAGTACAAAATCAAACATATTCACATTAATATCCAAATCTACGTGTACTTTAACCCTTCTAGGACTACCATTATAAAAGTCCGCATGAGCATCTTTTTACATTTTTGGATGCTGCAGAGTCATTATTAGGAGCACTCCAATGTTCTTTACATCTATAAAATCCTTATAAGTCCTCCTTTCCAAGTTTGTATGCCATTTATCAATAATAACTGATTAAAAATAGAAAATTTGCAAAACAATAACAAGAACTCCATCCGTTTATAATTTTTTTGACATATTTTTGTAAATATGAAGAGTTTCCTAACTTTATTTACCAAAGTTCCCAATACAAAAAAGTTGCACACAAGCCTTCTAAACCAAACACAATTTATTTGGAGTTTTTTCAAAGCTTCGTTTCAAAGTTACAGCCAATTTTCTAAAAACAATAAAACGAGGGAAAATAAAAAAAATGCTTTTATCAGTGCAATCAGAAAAAAGAAGTGCAGAAGATACATTGCACATTGTACATCAACAATAAAATACAAACATTTAAATGAAAGTGTGTCAGTCTTTGTGTATTCACATGAGAAAATGTCTGTCCACATGACAGACATTTGCAAGAGCAGAGCCAAATAGCACGTGCAGGAAACGGAAATGACTTTCATGAAATCTCACCTGAAGTCATGTGACATTTCATGAAATCTCGTAGTATTTCATTCTGTCAACGTCAGAACAACACAGGAAGTGATTGGCCAGACCCGAGCTGATCTACAAATAGAGGGATGGATGCCACATCATGTTTGTGGACCCATCCTTTTTACTATAAATCTGTGAACTCGTCTGCGCGCGCACAGCAACTCGGGGGGGATGTTTAGGGTCGGAAAAGGAAGCGCAATTCTTACAGTTTAATATGCAAAAAAAAAAATTGCTCTACCTTACGTGGTTCGAATTCTACCGGCATTTGAAAAATATGTATGCATCTCAGATCGCCGGCGATCTGGTAGCCCGAATCGGGTTAAAATGGTTTTTAACCAACATGTGCATCAAGAGCCAGATTTGACGTCTTACCTCGTGGAAAACATCGCCGGAATACGGAGAAACTCCCAGATTTATGGAGATTTCCGAAAATTTCCATAAACTTAAAGTTTGGCATATGAGAGCATCTAATGCAACTCTTTCAAACATGGGATGTCACTCATAACATTTGTTACAACAACCACATTTAATTTCCCTTTGGGATCCATAAAGTAGTTTTGAATTGAACTGAATAAATCTGAAAAGTAAATATGAGATGAGTTAATTTAAATGTAAGCTGTTGCCAGGTTCGGCTCGGTTCTTCATTATTCTGGTTCTGCTGGTTGTTGAATCGCTGACACACAGAAACTCAGATATTTGTTCAAACAAAAAAGAAACGCATCAATAATAATTTAATTTTTTAAAAAGCATAAATTAAGTCCCTGCTAATAGATTGTGAAAACTGTATTAATAACAATATTGTTAATACTGTCAATGCTAATAATATTGACAGTATTACATTTAAATTAGCATTTTATTTTTGTATTTATTTCAGAAACGAATTATTTCTTAAACAAACATAAATATAATTATTTATCTATTTAATAAAAAGGTTTTGTTTTAGTGTAACCATACAAAAAGACAATATATAAAGTGATACTTTATAACGGAACGATATTTCTTATATTAGTTCTGTTCCGGAAACTATATGTGTTGCATCAAAACAAAACGAACTTTTCCGTAAAGTTAGAAAAAAATAAAGCAGCAACTTTTTCCCCAGAGATTTATCTCTGGAGAAAATAAAAGAAACTAGGGTTGAAAACTGTATCTGCAATACAGCAATGATTGAATATATGGTAAAACTTTCACTACTGGCTTTAGGGTCACTATTTTTGATCCAAATTCACTCAGAGCCTTCCGCTGTATATCGAGCGTCTTATAAAAAATTTTTTTGTTGCACAAATAAACAGCCTCTTTCTCATCCCAGACTTACACAACCATTAACCTCTGTCGAAATATTTTCGAGTTCAAATGCAATTTAACAGCCGTATAAGGTTCAGTAAGTTTCCGAAATAATTTTATTGTATCACTTCTGAAATTAGTTTCTAATGTGACTTACTCGATTTGACAACGTTCTTGTGCTTTTACTTTGAAATTCCCTGACAGGAAGTAGCTGTGGTTGCTATGAGACTTCAGTGAAGACTTTCGTTTTCCTTTCTCCGGTTTAGATGCGGAGCTGGTATCGGCTGTTGGGAGAAAAATGGCTGGTTTAGAGGCGCTGTACACCTGTGTCGCAGATAAAATCGAGTGTCCGCAGGATGCCGTCGTGTGCTTCGTTCACTGGGAAATGATAAAGAATGGCTACCGGTGCATCGGATCTGGAGACGAGGTGAAAGAACAGGAAAATGGTTTGAATTTGATTAGCCGTTGATCTGCAGAGGTTCGATTAGTGCCGAGCTCTGTCAATGTTTGGGCAGTTAAACATGACTGAAGGTCTCCAACTTGATTAACTTCATTAATAAATAATTAAATTGATTAATTTTGTTTCCGAATTTAAGAGAAGTTGGGAAGCAGTAGAAAGGCTTTATGTGATCTGTTCTTTAAGATGAGACGGATTTGTGACATTCAGGGGAAAATTAAACAGTTTGTTATTTTAATAGAGTTATGTACAAGCTTAGCTAAATACTTCAGATTAGCTTTTTAATGCGCATTGTTATCCGGGTGTTAATCGTTTCAGAACAAAATGCCAGACGTGTGTTAGCTTAGCATAAATCAGTCTGTTTTATTCAGACTTCCAGGGGAAAACTTTGGAGTTGTGAAAAATGTCTAGTCATCTTTGGGAGGCTAACGCAACTGCGTGATGATAGACACTCTAATATGGTCATTATTTAGACTGAGTCTCTTCTTTTCCTTTTTCTCTGTTGTATTGTAGCCTAGCAGCCGTGATAAAAAGTCAGAGCTGCTTCCTGCTGACTGGAGCAGCAACAAGGAGCTGTACAGCCTGCGCTACAGAACCAGCGACACAGACACCGTGATGGTGCTGAAGGCCATCGCTGTGGACTCCACGCTCATCTTCAACTTAATGGTAACTCAAAAAACAGGACCGGCTTCTCTCTGCAGTTAAAATGAAAGTAGCTGATGCAGAGGATTGATGCTAATAATCACACAGGGAGCCGGATATGTACAGGAGAGACTGCGCTGTTTTCTTCTTCAGTGTTTAAATCAGGTGAAACCTTCACATTTAGCTCAAATGCTTGAACCAATTATTTATATTACCACTGTAATTATTTATAATAGCAAGTTCCCTTTGTATTTGGTCGCCTTTTAATCCATGACTTTGGTCAAACATTTTGAGCATAAGGCTTGAACTTTGACCCCCAAATCCCAAAGGAGTTGAAAAGGAGGCTTCATGGAGCATTTGTCCAACGCTCCGGCCAGCCAGGCAGAGACTGAAGGAGCAGCAGCAGCAGATGAGGTGGATTAGCAGAGCTGATGATGTCATCAGGATGTTCCATCCATTTTCTTACATTCTGGTCCCTGGTGGGGTCAGAAGGGCCTTTTGAGAGGCGGGGTCACCTGGACAGGTCGCCAGTCTGTCGCAGGGCAACACAGAGACAGACAGGACAAACAACCACACCCACACACACACTTAAGGAGAATTTAGACAGGCCAATCAACCTAACATTCATGTTTTTGGATTGTGGGCCGGGAATCGAACCAGGACCTTCAGTGCTACCAACTGCGCCACCGTGCAGCTTGCTCATCAGGATGTTTTACTGCACAATATCGTCTCTTTTGGGTTTAAACATGGGATTGGTGGGCAGAACGTCTGATTAAAAGCTGCTGTTGTTTTGCAGAACTCCGGCACTAACCAGGTTTCAGACCTGATGGTGAACATCAGTGACCACGTCAACGCCGATCAGCTGCACACGTTTGACAGGTTGGTTTGTACCAGATTTGTTTGTCTCACCTGAGAACAGAAAAGCTCCTGCATACACACTTAGTGGTTTGAATCATTTCAACATATTAAAATAACACATTCTGCCAACAATAACCAGCCGCACAGATAGTGACGTAAACACGACGTTGTTCCGGTTGGTGACGGAGCCTCTCTGTGCCACAGCGTGTTCAGAGACGCAGACGATTTGTCTGAGAAGGTGAAGTCTCAGCTGCTGCCCCGCCCAGAGAAAGCGCCGGAGCGCAGCAGACGGGAGGAGGGCGAGTCGTCTCAGAGGAGGCGTGAGGAAGACGGCGACCCCCTGCGGCTGCCCTGCAGACACCCTCGCCACGGGCCACAGCCTCACTGGTCAGTAAGCAGCGGCGTCCAGGAAACCGCTTCGCTCTAATAAACTGTCTTCATTAATTGGTTTTATGTGTTTACTTACGCTCTGAAACAGACAAGTACAATATTATCCAACACACACATCAAATATTTAATAAACCAACGTTTCCATTTCTCTTGTAACATTATTTTTCTATTAAATGTGGTTTTAGTTTCAGAATATGAAGGTTATTCCTCTGATTAATAACTCAAAACACATCAGAGCAATAAGTTCATCTGTAAATTCATCATCAACTTCTAACGTAGATAGAAAACGTCAGAATGACCAGAAGGAAATTTTCACAAAGAATCACTAACAAAACCACAAAAATATTATTTTGTTCTTTTTTCAATAGGTTGGAAACATTTTTCATGTTTAAGTTATTGTTCTAAACACTTTAATGTCTTATTTGATGAAAATGTATAAAAGCTAAAAACAAAACTAAATATTTTTATTTAAGAGTCTAAACACATTTACTCAAAGTGTGAATTATAAAAATAAGTTTCATTTTATGTAAACAGATTATATTTACCTGGACTGAAGGTAAAAATGAATCTTTGGGTTTTAAAGTTTGTTCATTTCAATTCGGCTCAGTTTATTTCTAAAGCGACAAATTCACCCCAGATATCAACTGGAGGAACTTTACAACTAAAAATAATTTAAATCTATTATATAATTTATGCAAGTTATCCATCAAATCATTAAACTCAATTAATTATTCAAATTAGTTTAAATAGTTCCTAAGGAAACTGAATAGAATATCGATCCTCTCCTCCTGACCAGCAGGGGGCGACAGCTGGAAAATCTCTGGTATTAAGTTATTACACACTCCTTCGTACTGAACATGCATGTGGTGACAGTGGAGAGGAAAACTCTCCTTTAACAGCAGGAAACCAGCACCAGAACCAGAACCCGGTTTTTATCGCAGCAGTCGGTCGGTGATCGGTAGAACTCGTGTCTGAAGTTTAGGCCTTAAAAACGTCTTCATTTCATTTACAGACTGGAAGTTTGTTAATCACAGATTTAACATTTTGACAGAAATATTGAATGTTTTGGTTTTTTTACTTTTCTGTCAGGTGAAAGTTTGAGTCTTCATTCGTTCTATGACTGGAGGCGGTTGAGGCTACCGCTAACTAGCTGCTAGCACAGTGTTAGTGTTAGTTAACAGTTAGTGTTTCCCTCAAGGCGGCATTAAAAAGTCTTAAAATCTCTTAAATTTGACTGAAACGAGCAGAAACTCTGGAGGATCGACAATCAGCAGCCAGTTAGAAATAAACAGCTGAACCCAGAAGGCCTGAAACGTTTAATCCGACCCAAACGTCTGAACCCAGAATAATGATTTATGTTTCTGTTTCTGAAACACCAGAGATCACATTTATCTGGGTCCATTCCCGGTTCTGTATCTGAAGATTCAATCAGTGGGAAAAATCAGTTTGTTGTTTGATTTGTGTAGAAGATGATCGCAGCAGCAGGTCAGAATTATTTTATTTAAAGATGGAGAAGTTTTTTTTTTCTGGAATTGAAAATCAAACTGGAGGACTGATTCGTTCCCTCCTCCGACCTTTAACCCGGTCACATGAGACGGCGGCCCTTCATCGCCACAGTGGCCCCCAGGGCACAGAGAGGATGAGGAAGATGAGGAAGACGGAGCAGAGACGGATGGATAGAAAGTGAACAGAGAGAGTTTGAGACGGAAAACGGAGCGATGAAGAGAAGATCGGATCATCTGGACCTCACATTAATCAAAAACGTTACAAATATTTGATTGTTTTTATTTTTGAAACATTTCGGTTTTAAATTGGTTAGAAAAAGTTTCAGAGCCGATCCAAAACGTCTGAGACCAGAATCCGTTTAAATTCACTTTATAGCATGAAAAGGTAACGGGTCACTTCCTGTTGCATTAGAGGGATCTTAAAGGTTTTCTGGATCAATCATTAATGTCTGATCATTTTTATTTCATCAATAAAAAAAACAAAATGTCTGTTGGTTTGTTTCAGGCCCGACCCGCTGAATCCTCCGTTCGCAGCCGGAGGAGCAGATCTGGATCCGTTTGGGTGAGTTCACATTTAATCTGGTTTAAACCTGAATCTGGTTTACACAAAAAATGAAGCAGATTGAGACTTTTTGTTTCTTCTACATTTAGAACCAAATTATTACAGATGTTTCTTTATTTCTTTTATTGGTTTTTGATGTATTGAAATGAAACCTCCTCTGGTTTCACCCTGATGATTCAGTGGATAATATCTATATTTATATCTATATTTATATCTATATCTATATTCCAGGTCAGTAGGTGGGGGGGGGATGATCATGGACCCTCTGAGGTCCGGGTACCCTCGCTCCGGCTTCGACCCGTCCAGCGGGATCCCAGACATCCTGCCTCCTGGAGCCGTTCCTCCGGGGGCCCGCTTCGACCCGTTTGGACCCGTGGGACGCCACAGACCGGGGTGAGACACACACACACACACACACACACACACCCTCGTGTCTATCAGCACCGATTGAGATCGTATTGATCAACATAACAAACTGATCTGGAACAGGTTAGGGTCAGTCTATGGTCTAATCAAAACCTGGAGCTTCACGTCTAAAGCCGCGTACGCAGAAAAAATGTGCGGCGCCATATTTTACGCACAAATCAGCCTGTATGAAAATGAACTTTGCGTCAAAGTTTGAGTAAATATTTGCACAATTTTCCCCTGCGGTGAAAATGTGCAGCAGCAACACAAACTTTATCTGTGGACAATAATAAACTACAAAGAGTCAAAACTCACATAAATCCACTGAAACCTGATTCAGTTATTTACACTAAATTATTCTTAGATAATCAGATTTCAGTCTGATCATTTCTGCCTGTTCAGCTGTTTTAGGGCCACTGTCACTTTAAATAAGCAGATTCTGACCACGCCCCCAATGTATTCTGACCACACCCCCAATGTATTCTGACCACGCCCCCTACCCCAACTGGTTTCTGGTTGGTCACAACAAAACTGTTTTCCAGCAGCCATTGTACAGCAGGAAAACCAGCTGACGATCTCTGGAGATCACGGTGTGTCTCAGCAATCGGCTCATTCTCCAGTTTTAAACTTGAACTTATCACCTAAAACTGCACGGATGTTTTCTGAAACGGTCCAGACTTTCAGAACAAATTTGACCAGAATGTGAAGCTGTGAAAGCCGAAGCGTCGGACGGAGTTTCATTTCCTTACGTTTTCCTGAAGTCAGTGACGTTGATGTTTCTGTTTCCTGTTTTCAGGCCTGACCCCGACCACATGCCGCCGCCCGGATACGATGACATGTTCATGTAGCGCTCGGCGCCGGTTCCTGCTTCCATTACTCCTGCTCACACCGCAGAACTGGGTCCGGTCCAGAACCAAGCCAGATCCGGTCCGGAACCACCACGGATCGTCCAATGACAGGCGGGATTCTCTGAAAATGAAAAATAAAATATTCACTCAGACTCCTTTAGGGTTTAGAAATGCTTATGAATTTTTTTAATCTGCGCAGATTCATATCGATCCTGACCCTTGGCCCTTGACCCTGATCTGATCCTGACCCTTGACCTTTCTGCTTGTTATGATAAACGTACATATCTATAATTTCTTTCTTCTGAGCTTCTTGCTGAGAAATGAGTGAATTAAAGCGACGTCTCAGAGAGTAAACTCCCGGTTTGGATTATTTTGATTTACAGAAAAGTTTGGGAATAATTTCCATTTCTTTAGAAAAGCAGATCTTTGCTGCTTGTTTTTTTGGTTGTTGATTTTGAAACATGGCTGATTAATAATTTCTGCCAGACATTCTAATAAAAACCGCAAAGTTGTTACTGTTTTAGTTTTGCTGCTTTGTATCAAACTCCAACATTTTTATGGGAAACATTTTAATTCAGTGGAGAAAATAAACCTGGCCGGTTCCCTCGGCAGCCCACAGCGTCATGGATCCTCCACCATACTTGACAGTGGAGCTAGAAGTTTTTAAAAATCAGCATTAATTAAGTTTTTATCTAAAACAAGCTGCTGTATGAAACGTTTCCTGTAAGTTAATTAGATATTTGCTCTATAAACTAGTCAAAAATGTTTAGATTTTGTTTTTGCAGTGAGACTTTCAGACTGAAATCAACCTGCAGACTACCAACATGGCTGCCGTTTACCTTCAGAGCTGCAGGAAAACTTCGACATCGTCGTTTAACATAAAAACTGTTTATTTAAACGTCACTGCGCCAGTTTCACATTTAAGATAATCCTCTGCGGTTTCTACCTCCCTGACGATTCTGTCAGCGCCACAGAAACGGTGACATCATCATGACATCATCATCTGAAAACTGATGAGGAACAGAGTCAAAGAAACTTCAAACATTTTAAATTTATTAAGTATATTTTAAAAAAAGTTGAGATGTTTAATCTATTTTTTCATTAAATTCAGGTGCTTCTCTAATTTTTGTGTCATGGTTTAAAAGTTGCTGCCGTTTTCGTATTTTTGTGTAATCTGATTATTTTGGTTTGGACCGCAGCATTGTCTGGTTTAACTTCCTCTTCCTGTTTGGTTCCTCAACTTCCTGAATATCTGAATATCTGGACTGACCTGGATTTTGATGTAGGAAGTCTGGGCCGTTGCCCAGGGCAGCATCAGAACATGGGAAGACGGCTGTGCACTAAAACCTGGTAAAGACATAAAGTTGGGGCGCTGTGGTGGCGCAGGGGCAAAGCCCGACCCGCTTATGGAGGCCCTATGTCCTCGTGGTGGGGGTCACAGGTTCGATTCCCGGCCTGGCAACATTAGCCACATGTCTCTCATTACCCTCTTTCCTGTTGAACTACTTTCAAATAAAGGCCACTAGAGTCACAAAACCTTAAAAAAGAGATCAAGTTATCTGAGTGCTAAACGAGTTTTATACTTCAAACCTTTGACTGTATCAACGCTTTCATTCATTCATGGATTTTCTGTGGAAGGAAAATCCAAATTAATCACATAAAATCTGGATCATTGTAGATTTTTCCATAGAGCACATCTAAAATATAGAAAATATAGTTGCTGCCCCCTGCTGGGTGGCTTTGGGGGGCAGAAGCTGCCCGGGGCTCCGTTGACAGCGGGACCGCCCCTGAAGCAGTGCTTTGCTTTGTTTCTTGGATCTGATTAAAACTAAAGTTTCTCCTGTTGTTTTTATGATTTCTCTTCTGAGCTGTTTTCCATTTTGATCGACACTGAAAATGAAATGAAGTTCAGAGAGGAACCGTCTGGATAATGAAACAGAAAAACAAACTTTATTTTCACTTGAACAGAATCAGACGTAGAAATCATGTTACAGACAGGATAAAGTATTTACAGGAAGGAAGCTTCACTCAGTAACATGCATCCTCACAGCAGAGTGAACCCTCTGGTAACACTTAAAAAATTAATTCAACTCAAACTTTCTGTGCTTTCCGTACAGCAAACAAATCAGACGTCTGGTTGTGACCGCAAAATAAAAATAAAATCACAAAAATCCTTCAGAGGTTTGGAAATGTGGCATCAGAATCAGAAAAAGGAAAAAATCAAATCATGCATTTATAAAAAGACTTTAAATAGTGGCTAATGTGCTAATTAAAAAACTTTTCTTCTTATGATTATTTTGTGGTTAATTTAGATCATTAATCAATAAACTTTTTACCAGATTTTGTATCTTTCAGTTCTAATTTAATAAAGTGTTTTTGTTTCCTCCTTTAATTAAAAGTTAAATTAAAAACCAGAAGTTTCTGTTAATATGTTTTATTGTATAGAGTATTTTGTTTATGGTAGTTAATAAATAAAATCAGATACATTTCATATAAACGAGTTGTGCTAAATGTTTTATTCACTGTAATATATTAATAGTTCAATATCTAGGTTTTATGTTAACATTATTTTAATTCTTTTTGTACAATTCAGACTTTTAAATCTGCTTTTCTAAAGTCAGTTTATGGTGTAAACTGAGTGATGTATGTTTAAATTTTAATAAATATATTTATGGGTGGTCGGGTGTTAAAAATCTTAACTCAAAGCCTCTAATGCTTTTGTTTTTATGCTTTTATTTTGAAGGCAGCTGCTTGAGTTTGATCAGAATTTTTATCCATTTAACTGAATCTGAATAAATTAAAACCGGAATGTGATATTATTTGAGTGATGTAATTCAAAAACTGAAACATTTCGATTTTTAACAGCGTTTTTATGATTCTGACTTAAATATTCAACATTCAGATTCTCAGAATATGCCATTAGTTTGATAAGGTGATGATTGAAAAATATTTTTATTGCAGAAAAATGATGTCAGGCCATGTTTTTCTTTCCATAAGCAGAGGAAATTCTCAACAGCTTGTCTAAGCCTAAACAAGCCGTCTGTCGAAATGTTACTGGAAAGTTAAGTGGAAGGAAAAATGAAATCCACAGGGATGATAATACATTATCGCATGCCTCTTATGTCCCTGTATAAAAAGGGATTTTTAAAGAAATCAGTCTTTAGTTCATATTTTTTGTTTCATTAACTGTAAGCCATAACCTTGAAATTTTACAGTAATAAATGTTTGAAACATCTGACTGCAGGTATTAAATAAATCTGACAATAACTGAACTTCACCTCACCTTGGACACCCTTTATTTAGACGCACCGGTGTAACAGGGGTTAAAGTACAATGGATTCTGAGTGCAGAGTGAAAAGCTCCATGTCACATCTCTGCACAAAGCGGCGCAGTTTACCGTAAAGCGGCCATGTTTACAGTAAAGCGGCCATGTTTACCGTAAAGGAGAACAGTACGGTAAACATGGCGCCTGCCGTGCGCTGCCCCCGCCGCGGACTGCGCCCACCACGCCATGCTCCAGACTCCACTTCATAAATAGTTTGTTTGTCTGAGGAAAACAAAGCAGAGCTGCAGAAAAACCACTTCTCCACCGTCTGTCCAAACCAACAAATTATCATTTAACGGCTCATTTTAGGCTCAATATTTTCATATAGAAATGTGCTGCTGTGCACTGTAAAAACACAAAATCTAACTTAAGGTGATTACTTAATCACCTTAAGTTATTTTGTGTTTTTTAAAAGGTAACGGCAATTTTATTTATGAAGCACATTTTCAGCAACAAGGCAATACAAAGTGCTTTAAGAAAACTTTATTTAATATTTTAACTGAGATACTTCGTCTTTTAAAATGGTAAATGGACTGAACTTACATAGCGCTTTTCGAGTCATTTTGACCAGTCAAAGCTCTTTACATTAGAGTTACATTCACCCAGTCGCACTCACAAACACACACACCGATCTGTGCATCGGTAGGCAATTTGGGGTTAAGTGCCTTGCCCAGAGGCATATCGACATGTGGCAGGAGGAAGCTGGAATCGAACCTACAACCTTGCGATCGCAAGACGACTACCAAAGAGCCACAGTCGCCCACTTTTAACATCAGCATCAATTATCAGACTTTGAAACGATTGGACAAACTGAGTTTAATTTAAAGAATTAAATTCATAAGTTGAATTATCAGAGTCTTTTTTCATAAAAATAACTTTTTGTTTTTATTCTGCTAATATTACGGCGGTAATATCAACGCTCCGCACAGGAACAGACGACTGAAATAAAATCCAATTTTTGAAAATAACTTCTGTAATTTCTAATTTCTGATTTAGAAAAGAAAATCAGAGATTATAATCTTAATCCATCAGTTTATCAATCAGATTATTGATCCTGATATTGGCTGTGAAGGTTAAACTTGATTATGAATTAAAACTGTGAAGATTACAGCAAACAGAGTGTGTGTGTGTGTGTGTGTGTGTGTGTGCGCGTGTGTAGGCGTGTGTGTGTGTCTCTGTGCGTTTGTTTCTAATACCTTGTGGGGACCATTTTCCTGACATATACTACCTTATGGGGACCCACTGCTCTTTGTGGGGACCTAAGCCTGGTCCCCACAAAGGGAAACGTTGTTTTTGGGCCAGGGGTCAGATTTAGCACTAAGGTGAGTTTTGGGTAGGGTTAGGTATGTAATGGTTAGGGTAAAGGTAAGGGTAAGGTTTAGGCTGTAGAAATGAATGGAAGTCAACGGAAAGTCCCCTCAAAGATAGCTTAGCAAACATGCGTGTGTGTGTGTGTGTGTGTGTGTGCGTGTGTGTGGCTACATTACCCTTGGCTAACTGGTTCGACACACACTGGGTTACATTAGCGTAATATTTGTTCACACAGCAGTGTGTTCTGGTTAAGGCATATTGCAGCGTTTTGACATTAATACCATCAGTTCATATTTAATACAGCAGAAAACCAAACATTATTAAAGGTTAAAGCAGCTTCTGTCCAAACGACGACACTCTGGCTCTTTATTTTGTTTTTCTTAAAACTTTAATATTTTCATAAAAATCAAACTGCATTCAAGCTCAGATTCTATCTGGAACTCTTTTAATGTTTGTTTTATTTTTCATTTCTTTTTGGTTTAATAAACAACGTTCACATGAAAACTGAGAATTATTTTAAAATTTTAATGTAAATATGATAAAATATCAGTAAAAAAGGCTAGAAGATCCAGGTTTAGTTTGAATGATGATTAAATTTGAGCATCTTCAATTAAAAACTACAAACATTTTAAAACATCAACAGTTTATGTTGATGTTTTTTTTTCTTTTCCATATTTTGTGTTTATAGCCTCAGCTGCGTCTGTCAGGTTATATTAAGAAGCTAACGTTTACCGGTTAGCATCCAGGTTATATTGTGAAGCTAACTTTTAGTGGTTAGTATCCAGGTTATATTGTGAAGCTAACATTTAGCGGTTAGCATCTAGGTTATATTGTGAAGCTAACACTTAGCGGTTAGCATCCAGGAGGAAACTTTCTCACAGTGAGAAACAGAAACGAATATAAAAGTCTTTGCTTATGCCTCAGGCTGGCTGTGAAAAATCTGACATTTCCAAAAGACCTGAAGCTAATTTCCATATTTTTATTCAGTAATAGTTCATAACTGAACATTTCATGGTTTATTGGGTTCATGTCGGGTTTGTGGTTTTAATTTCTACCTGGTTTTTATTTTATGGCTGAAGCTTAAATAAATAAATGTTGCCTCTGTTTAAGAACAAGCAACAAATCTCTCTGTCTTATTTTATTTTATTAATTATAATAATTAAATGTATATTCTGTCTATAATTAAAATGTGACTGAAGTGTATCTGGTCTGAAACTAAAACATTATTCCTGATTCCTGTTTCTAAATAATGTGCTTTTTATAGCTTTAATAGGATTAAAACAGCAGGAATTATTACACTGCAAAAACACAAAATCTTACCAAGTATTTTAGTTCAGTTTCTAGTGCAAATATCTTAAAATACTGGAAATAAGACAAAACCAACTTACAAGTAAATTTTCAGCAAGAAGTTTGTTTTAAGTCAATGATTCCTTAATATTGATTAAAAAGTTACATAAGTAAAGAAATTAGCTGGAGGAGAAAAAATGTATTTAAAATTAATGTTCCAAGATTAATTCCTGAAAACAAACTGCTACATGGAGCTAAAAAGTATGATAGTTTTGTCTTATTGCAAGTAAATTGGAGTATTTGCACTAAAAACTAAAAGACTGGTTGAGTATTTTAGTTTGCAGTGAATTGTTTCAGTGATTCTGATCTTTAATAACCTCCAGATGAGTTCTGTCCACCGGGCCTTACCGCTCCACTTCCTGTCTGCCAACGTCACAAAGCTGTCTGATTGCTTGGCTTCTGTCGGCTGGGATCCAACTGGACCAAACCGAATCCAACCGGATCAATTCTGACTAAACTCCACATGCAGCTGAAGCAGCAGCTGGCATTCTGCTCGGTTCTGGTTCTGAGTTCTGGTCCTGGCTGGACCCTGGTTGTGTGTTTTCCACCAGAACCCGCTCCACCCCATCTCCGTCCGCCTCTCCGGTCGCCAGCTGCTTCATCCTCAGGTTGATGGAGCCGTAGGTCCTTTTGGGCCGGACAAAGGCGGCGCGGCGGCGGTACATCTCGCCCCGGCAGATGGAGACCATGAGCAGGACGGACAGGAACATCCCGCCCAGCGTCAGCAGGCCCAGCCCGGCGATGATGCACCTGTCCAGGTGCGAGCCCAGCCGGGCGTAGTGCAGTTCCAGCTTCTCCATCTGCCGGGCCGACACCGAGTCCGGATCCACGCCGGCATCCCGGGGGACGGTGTAGGCCACCGCCACCAGCACGATGCCGCTCACCAGCAGAACCAGCGCCACCACAAAGCCCAGGTCTGCAGAGCGGCCGTCAGCCGGGCCCGGCGCCGCCAGGCCCACACCTTCATCACCTCCTCCTCCTCCGGCGGCGCCGCCGTCCTCATCGTCACACGACTCTGGAGAAACCTGCAGCTGCAGGAGAAGAAAAGTGTTAAAAATACATAAATAATATTTTAACAAGGATCAAAGATGGAGACAAGAAGAAAAAGAGAAAAAAATCTGAGAAATGTTTGTCCACACTGCAAAACACTAAATCTGTATTTCTGTTCAGTTTCTGGAGCAAAAACTTGTTTACACTTAAAACGAGAAAACTAACTTATAAGTAACTTTTCAGAAAAACACAGGAATTTATTTTTAATCAATAATTCTTTAATATTGATTTAATAACATTCTAGTTCTCTTTTATCCTAATAAAAAGTTATTAATAAATTAGTTCCTCCACTGGTAATGTTGAACTGAAGGGGAGATTGTTTACTGGTTACAACAGTACAAAAAAACTTTAGTAATTTGAGTTTGTTTCTGTGTTTCTATTGTCTGGAAACCTATAAATAGGATTTTAGGCCCCCATCCCCCTGCCCCAGCCTCCAGGTTCTGCGTTACGGCCCTGTGTTTGCTGTCGCAGCGCAGCGCTCCTCCTGCGGCTCCACAACTCAGCTGGCTGCACAGATTTGTGACACTTATCTTCATATTAATAATTATAATGCTGTTTAGTTGCACAACTTTACGGACTCGTTCATTCTTGGCCGTTTTCACGTTTATTGCGCTGTTCATATTAGTCTCCATGTTTGCAGTTTTCTGGAGCGCAACGCGAAGCTCGACGTCATTCAGAGGTAATATTTTAATTTGACATTAACAAAGACACAGCGGGACGGAACATCCAGGAAATGATGGACAGGGAGAGTCTGACTAAAACTAACTGGATGTCAGACTAATGTCTGCTTATTTGCAAGCCCCAAAAACAGCAACCATCGACTCATTAAATCTGCAAGCGACTTTAGAAAAAAAAACCAAAAAACAGCCCAAAGCCGCTTATAATAAACGGACTTGGCGCCTGAAACTCAAAATAGTTCCTCTGTTTCCAGCAACAAAATGCGGGTCTCCCTCCTTTGTTTACATTTCTGTCCCTGCGGATCAGTAGCGGCTAGTGCTAAAAAAAACTGAGGGGGGCGCACACAAACAAACAAATGAAAAACAAACAAAACAAATCTTAAAAAATAGCACTATTTGAACATGAATTTTGCCCTCCTTTCCTTCTACCCTGCAAATTTCTCAATTACATTCTTGTTAAAGTCAGTCATCTCTGTGACTAGTCTTTTCTCCATTGACAACATGGCCAATGCATTCAGCCTGTCCTGAGTCATTGAGTTTCTCAGAAAAGTCTTGATTCTTTTCAGAGTTGAAAAGCACCTTTCAGCTATGCTAAGTTTCCCCCAAAAACTTAGCTTCATTGCATTGTCTAGGTGGCTGCGGCTGTTTTCGTGCCGTTTGCATTTTTCTGAAAGATGTTTTAAGTCTCTTACCCCAGTTGTTGTCCACATTGCCTCCGTGCCAGAACTTTGAAATAGCAAACACGGAAAGCAGTAAAATGCATTGCTTAATACAAACGTAAACGTGAATCGACCTAACGAACTGCAGCTGCGCTAATGAGTCGAATCGGGGATTGTCCAATCACACAATGTTTTAAAAAAAATTAGCCAGTACTGACGCTCTACCAGTAATGACACAACAAAATGGGTGTGTCCGGGACGCAGAGCGCTGCGCCCTGTGGAAAACCTTAAACAACCAATTAAAAGTCAGCCTCAGATCACCTGCTTGCCAAAAGTTGATGCGCCTACATACACTCTCATTAGGACGGCGCCCTGCACATAGGAAGTGTGCACAATGTGAGCAATTAGAATTATGTATTTACTATTTTAATAAATTCTAACATGTCTATTGGACACACAGTATGAATAAATACATTTCTAAGTATTTTGCAGTTCAGAATAGAAATCATTTATTATCTAAACAAGTTAAAGGGGGCGGCGCCCAAGCGCCCCCTACTGGCCAGCCGCCACTGTTGCGGATACTGTCGCACAGAAACGGCGGTCACTCCCCAAGACGCCTAGAGGAAATAAAATTAAATTACATAAGAAAATAGTAAATGCAATGTGGTTTCGATAAGTAACTGTAGTCTGACTACTGGATGTGAAAAAGCAACAGGTTAGATTACTGGTTACTGAAGAAAGTGGTCCGACGTCAGGAACATGAATAGAAAAGCTTTTTCTGCTCAGTGATTTTCTTTCAGTTTGTTCTTCTTAAGTCTGTTAACAAATCATTCACTACTGGACAATTATTTCAATAACCGATTGATCACGGTTGATTGCTGCAGCCCTGAAAACAAATCCTGTCACCGTGCTGGTTCTGGGTGGACAGACGCGGGTCGCAGCCGGTCCCGGCTCGTCCGACTCCTCGTCCTGCTGGTAGGAGACGTTCTCGAAGCCTCCGGCGGCGCAGCGCCCCCCGCTGGCCGAGCCGCCGCGGCGCTGCAGCTCCCGGAGCTCCACGGCGTTCAGAGACTCCATCAGTTCTGGCTCATGTCTTCACCAACCCGTCCTCACTGCGGGACACAAACATTAAAATACCGTTTAAGAATCACAGCCTCCCACTCACCTTCATATTGATGCTTTAAAACTGTTTTTACTTTTCTGATTTTAATCTTAAATGCCATGTTTACATCAACTGTAAGCAAAAAATCATCAATTAACTGAAATAAAAGCTTTAAAACGTCAAACAAATGTGCTTTAAATTACTGAAATACATCAACTTTTCAATAGCATTCACATTTTTATGCATCTGACCATAATCAGTTTGATTCATTTATGTTTGCAGTTAACGCTGATTAATTTAATCAAATGCAATTAAATTTGACATTTAGAAAGATTTAAGAGACGCAAAATGTCAAGATGTAAAATCCTGGAGTGATTTAAGGTCCAGAGGTCGTTCAGTTTGGAGTTGCAGACGCTGCTTGTAACTGATTTTAGATCAGCGGTGTTCAAAGTGAGTCTCGGGGGCCATCCGTGGCCCCTGGAATAATTTTTTGTGGCCCCTCATCACAATTCAAAAATAAATCATGACAAAACTACAACTTTTAAATCAAAATCTACAAGCAAAAATGACTGATGCAACACAAAGTGATCATCTTCTCCAAGCTTTCTGCTTTCCTGTTGCCATGGTAACCAGGGCCACATCTACTCACTGGTTTACACTGTAAAATCCTCGGCGGCGCAGCCAGACCTGCTTTCAGCTGCGGGAGTAAAACCGGGCTGAACACAGGAAGTGAACTTATGAAATATTTTTACAGTTTTATCATCTTAATCAAACTGGATGCTTTTCAAGGAAAACATGCAAAAAAAATATCTGAAGTTTTAAATCTATGATTCCATTTCTACTAAAAAATAGAGTTAATTTAATTAAATAGTTCACATTTAGTTTATTATTGAGAAGGTTGAAAGAAAAATCATATTTTCAATCATTTTAACTTTTAAATTGACATGTTTTGGCCCACCAGTCCTTTGGAGTTGTCAAGTCTGACCCAAGTGAGCAAAAGTTTGCAGTGTTTTCCACGCACTGTAAAACATGTTTCCTCCACCAGTCTACCACTGGTGATGTGAGGCGGCCATGTTGAATCGCCAAGTCTGGGGAAATCTGACCTCTGATTGGTTCCAGTTGATTTTTCCAACTGGAAAGTCAGAATTTCCCATTTCGGTCTACAAACGAAACACATCAACAGCACAGCAATGTTAGATTGGCCTAGTCAAAGTCCAGACATAAAACCCATTTCAGAATCTGTGGCAACTTAGTTGCTGGTTCATAGATTGTCTTCATCCAAAGCAGACATGTTGGAAATCACACCCGGAAGCCGCGAGAGTTGAAGGTGGTTCAACTTCAGGTCCCTTAAAGGGCCAGCAGCAGGAAATGTTCCTCTCGCTGTTTGCTGGGTTTTCTGCGCCTGTAACGGCCGGGGTTCGGTTCGGATCTCTGTCAGAAGCAGTGTGATCATTAAAGGAGAGGTGAGCGGTAATCTGTCCCCTGAGACTACCTCCCCTTTAACTGCGGCTGATGCGGGATTTCACGGATAAAACGAACCTTTAATGTGGAGTCTGTTTTTCCGGTGGCCCACTGACACACATTCAGCAGCGGCAGCCTGCGAGCCCACGAGCAAGGCACCGTCGAGCAAAGTGACCTTGTGATGCAAGCTGCCAGAAATCTGGACCAAAACACTCCTGCTGTGCGTGTGTGTGTGAAACCTGCAGCTGATGGACACACCGACCGACGCGCTGCTCCTCCCCGCAGCAGGCGCCTCGTCCCGGGCTGATGGAGGAAAACGTAAGAGAAGCGATATTTCCGCGGGTTGCTGCGGGAATCCGTGCCGGAATCCACGCGGGGTGGCGGGCTGCCTGCTGGCCGAGCTGCGCGTCAGGAAACGGCTTGAGCCCGGAGCGGGAGGCTGGAGGCTTACCTGGAGCTGGAGCCGAGCCTGGCTCCGGCCGCCGGGAACATCTTCATCATCTTCATCCGGAGATGGAGGCGGCTGGACGGCGAGTGAGGAAGGCGGAGAGAGAGGATGAGGATGGTGGCTGACACTGACCATGCGCAAAAGCAGCCTGTGGTTTTCGGGTTGGTGTCAGTGGAGTTGGTGTCTGCTGCCTTTTGACCTACATCACTCCGAACAGCAGCAGCGCCAGAACATCCGCTGTGAGCCGCTGCTGGCGGCCCGGGAGCCGATAAAAGGTCCGATTTTAGGTTTTAAAGGCATCATCGATGCAGCTGGCCGAAAATGTTACGTTATTTATGTCAAATAAACTGAAGAATATTTCAGTTGTTTCACTTTTCCTTTAAAAATAAGAAAAGAAAAAATACTTTCCTATTCCGTCAGGATGCTGTGAAGCTGCAGCTCCCCCTGGTGGTCACTGAGGGAAATAACTGTTTGATTTTAAGCTATTGCGATTATTTTCACAAACAGAAGTTAAAAGGAAATAAAAATGTTTCCAGATGCAGAAGAGGCAAAGAGAATAACTGAAATAACAGAACGGGTTTGTATCTGCACCGCAGCACAGCTAGCCGCTGCAGGACCTTAGAAGAGGAGGTTTAAGGTGCATTCACACTGTCCATGTTCAGTCCACTTTAATCAAACTCTAATTCATCTGGAATTAGAGTTTGTTTGGTGAGGTGTGAATCAAACTCGAACTACAGCTCAGGGCATTCTGGGTAAATACACCGAAAGCTAATGTGCTAGCCTAGCACTAGCAGCAGAAATGGCTCCTGGTCTTTAGCCAAAGACTAAAGAGAAATCCTCCAACACTAAAATCTGACGCCTCCATCTTGTTTCCATCTGGTGAAGAAGGAAGTTGCTCTCAGGGTCTTCAGAGGTTTTTGTGTCGTTTCCTTCAGTGGTTCTTGGTGCAGCGCCCCCACAGGTCAGGAGGGGAACAGGTTGGTTTGACTCAGAGCAGAGAAGAAGAGAACCACAGCAGCTGAGACCATTTTACAGTGTTTCCAGTCAGAGGTTTTGTCAGAACCACTGTAGCACAGACTGCAACAGGAGAGCCTTCAGCATCTACAACAACTCTCAACTACATGAAATACATTTATTTTATGTTTTTGGATTAATAACTGCAGAAATCACAAGCTGCCAGTGTTTCTGGGCGTTAATGCTGATATATGTTTATTAAAGAAATAATATCCATCCAGACTGTGGCTGGATGCATAAAAATATAAAAAATAAAAACAGTAAGCACAACTTAACGTCTGAAAACGTGATTCTGATTCTGTAAATCTATTTCGGTAAAAATAAAAAGAGAAAACTTTGCAGGTTTGTTGAAAATTAAATGTAAAACAAATTAAACAAAAATAAAAAGTTAAACATCAAAGCAAAACGCAAATCATACAAATGATTAAACCACATGCAACATCTGGACTAAACGACTGAATCTTCTGTAAACACAAAAAACTGACCTGATGATATGAAAGATAATCTTGGTCACGTCCAATGAATCGCTCTGTAAAAAAACTACACCTGCTTTATCTTTGCATTGAAAACGGTCTCCATGAGCGTTACCATGGCAACGCGTATCCGGCTCAGACATGCTGATCCTAAAGAAGCAGACCCGGTTTCTTCCTCCTTCACTGCAACATGAAACCTTTTTATTTCCAGGTCCAGACAGACAGATTTATTTATCACATTTATTTCATTCTGGAGCCACAAAGTCCCAGAATTCATTGCAAAAAAAAAACATCAGATGAGAAAGAAAGAAGCACCCAGCTTCTCCCAGATGATGCTAAAACCTTTTTAATCTTTGTTAGCGTGAACGCTCACTCTGCACGCCAGGTTAGTGATTAATCCGCCGCTGAAAATAGATCCACGGATTCTGTGTGAGAGACGTCAGCATCAGTCTTATTTTGTGAGAAATCTTGTTTTTAATCATATGACCTTCAGGCCAAATATCTGGATATTAGAGACAAATATTAGCAGCTTTGCTACAATCTGGGAGCGGTGAAGGTTACGTCACCTGAGAATGCAACATGCCAACTCTAAGACGGGATGTGTCAAAGGTCACAGAAGGTGATTTCATCATGACGCCGTTCATCATTGCATAAAATTAATTCATTTTTGAGAAAAATCCCAGAATACTTAAATGGACTTGTTTTTCAAGATTTTCTTTTCTGTTTTCTTATTTATTTAAAATTCATTCTGTTTCTGAACTGGTGAAGAGATTAATTAATGCGTATTTTAAAGCTATAAAAGTCAATCCTTCCTCTGTTTTCGTCTCAGAGTCAAAGATAAAACTCCTGGGATGTTTTTAATATCTTAAAGTCAGAATTAGGATTCTTCAGATTCTCTGTAAAACATCCCGATGAAGAGACACTAAAACAATTAATGTGCAGAAATTACAAGTTTTATTGTTGTTGTTTTTTTTACAAAACCCCTGTAGACAAAAAAGGAAAAAATAAAACGAAATAAAAAATTAACGACAATAACTGAAAAGAGAAATTCACTTTATTTTACAAAAGGAAAGAAACTCTCAAACATTATTGTATCTTGATTAAACTCTAGATTTACAAAAAACCAAACATTTAGTTAATTTTTACTGTTACATGAAGTGAAATATAATATGTAATATCTGCCAGGATGATGTGTAGATGCTACACACTGAAAGGCTAAAACATACCAATAAAAACTAACATAAAATATTTAAAACTTGATTTTTTTAACCAACATAAATATGAGACTTGAGGACGTTTCACCATAAAAAACATCACAAGAAACTATAAACAATATTTTTTGCAATACTGTCACTAAAAAAGTAAAACCATATAAATACAAACATTTATGATCGTCTCATCTCGTTTCAACGTTTCCCAAAGAAATTCAAACTAGAAAGCATCCAGATAAAGCAAAAGCATCAGATTCTGCTCAAAGTGAGCCTTGCTCTGACCTCTGACCTCTCGGAGAATTTGGACCGCACTTTGGAAAAAAACTAAATCATTTCCAGAAAATGAAAAGAAAATCTGCTTTGATAAACATCTGTGAAAACGTTCGAACAGGAAACTGGTGAGGATCAAACCACGTGATGGAAGAACGAGGAAACGGAGCAAAAGGCCCGAGTGGATTTTTACTGTTCTGGTACCAAAACAATGTGATGAAGTCTCTTAAAGAGACAGCGACCCGTTAACCCAGGCTGGTCTCCATTTGAATAAAATTTAAGTCGAATAAAAAAAAAAAAAAGTCTCAACTTGCAAAAAACAGTAGATATGTGCTGTTCTTCAATTATGTTCATGAGCCGCACAAAATCAGTTTGGGGGGCCACAAATGGCCCCTGAACCACACTTTGGACACTCCTGGTTTAAAAACAAATCCAATATTGACTCTAAGGTCATATAAAATCACAAATATTAAGCAATTTTATGTGATTTTAAATTATTTCTAGCAAATGTGCTGAGTGACGAACATGAGTTGATCAGATTAGCAGTTAAAATAATCCTGCAGCAGAAAATCTGGATTAAAGCGTTTTGTGTTCCGACCGTTTTCTAAAACCGGACAAACTGACGCCAGGTCAGCGTGTAAAACCTTTCTCCATGTGGAGCCGCCGGTACGGGCGGTTCTGTAACGCGTTACCGTGGTTACGGGGCTCCGTCAGTGACTCTGGCGCTCGGACACGACGTCCTGCAGGCGCTTCAGCAGAACGTCGGGACCGCTGCCGTTCTCCGGACACGCCCTCTTATTGGGCGAGTCGCACGCTGATGACATCATCACGTCGCCCTCCATGGTGAAGGCCCTCTTCCTGCTGACGGCGCCCTGGCGGATCATCCGGTTGATGTCCAACAGCTCCTGCAGGCCGGGAACGCGTTCATCAGTCAGCTTCATCAGCAGAGAGAAATCAAAGAACTAATAATAATATTGTAAACTAAACGTCAACAAACGGAGGAACAGAAGAGGTTAAAACCAAAAACATGTCATCATGTGGAAAAATGTAAAAAATTAAAAACCATAGAAATACTTTTTTTAGACATTGAAATCCGTATTTTCCAGACAATAGAGCGAACCTCACTACAAGCCGCACCCACAAAGTTAAAAAACCCCAAAACAAAACTGAAAACGTACACATATACGCCGCTGGTCTCTCCGCCGTTTTCCACCCTGAATAAATCTGCTACTAAGGACGCAGTCCTGCGTCTCCAACGCCGAACCGTGGATTCGTTCACGCCGCGCTTACTGCAGCGCAGTGACGTGTCCTGCCAGATCTACAGCCTTCAACTTAAAAGCTGCATCATATGAACTTCTTCGTGTTGCTTCCTTGATGAGTTTGAAAACATTTCTCCGTCATTCCTGCTGCTAGCATGTACTGGTTCTAAATGAAAATCAGCGCTTTCTTCTTTGATTTCCAATTTTGACTTCCAATGATTCACTTCCTGCTACAGAGCCCCCTGGTGGTTGAAGAAAAATCCACAGAAAAGTCGCACCAGGCTATAAACCACCTGGTTCAAAGCGTGGGAGAAAAGTAACGGCTTATAGTCCGGAGAATACGGTAGTTGTTACACATTTATTTGTGGTTCAGTGAGTTAAGAACCAAACTGGAAACAAAATGCACAAAAATATGGGAAGAGTTTGTCCAAGAAAAGTATTTTTCTTCTTGTTTTGTCAAAAATCTTATTTTTCTGATTCATGTCGTAGAAAACAGCTGATTCTCAGGAGCATCCTCTGCTGAGAACTGTGTGTGTGTGTGTGTGAGTGAGTGTGTGTGTGTGTATTTGCCTTGGACGGGCTGCTGTTGATCCTGTAGGTGAAGGAGTTTGGCGTCAGACTCCCTGCTGAGTTCTTGTGAGGTGAAACGTAGAGCGAGTGTCTCTGACTGACGCGCCGTGGCGACAGAGGCTGAGCGCGGACCGACGGGAACGGAGAGAGGGGCGGGGCGTCGGCCTGCAGGACACACAGGTCAGAGGTCAGAGCAGCGCTAACATTAGCATGCCGGCCAAGCGTCAGCGTGCCGTACCCGGGCGTCGCCGGTGGCGTAGCGCATAGCGAAGCTCTTCATCTTCAGGACGAACACCATGTTGTAAAACTGGATGAGGTCACCACGCTCCTCCTCCTCTGATTGGTCAGGATGTCTGCCTGCTGGCTGCTGATTGGTTTTCTCTGCAGCTGAAGGAAAACATGATGTGATATTGCAATAACAATAATAATAATATTAAACCCATATTTAACCCTGATGGAAGGAAATAAGGACGTCATCATGTAGCTGAGACTAAAATAAATAACTAGTTTACTCATTTCCTCTTTAGTTTCTGTCAACAAACAGAAATATGAAACTGTTTTTACATCTCCTCACTGTTTTTGCTGCCCAGTCTTTCACAAACCCAGCTGGACCAGATATGACCTTTAACCTCCACAGTCTCCTCTGTGAAGCTGCTGGGATCACCTGTGCAGCTAACGCTAACGCAGTTAGCATCTGTTCTTACATTCTCCTCCAGACACGGAGTCCACCTCCATGTTTTCATCGGCTGGCTGCTCTCTGGGAGTGTGACGAAGCAACACACTGCGGTACACCTGAACACACACACACACACACACACACACACACACACACACACACACACACACACACACACACACACACACACACACACACACACACACAGAGTCAGCGCAGGCTGTGCAGCAGCTGCGGATGCTGAGCGGTGAGAGTTGCTCACGTGGCTGCTGGCCTGCGGCTGGCTGCGGTAACACTTCATGATGTCCTGGAAGGTGATCGTCTCTTTGGTGATCTGCAGGGAGAAACAAATGGCCGCCGCCTTAAAGGAGCCGCGCTTCAGCAACAGAGCCATCCAGTAACGTATGTTTCTGTCAACCTGTCCTGTTCTACCGGCTACATCTCATCCTGTAAATGTACTGAACAGCTGGGGTGTCCAAACTGAGGCCCGGGGGCCGTTTCTGGCCCTCTGAAGGACGTCAGAGTTCACCCTGTGAACTCAAATCTGGCTTGTTGAGGCAGATGGACACTTTGTGGTCTTTTAGGGCATAACCTGATATTAGATGCAATGAACTGATTCATTAACTGATTTATTAATTTTCATTTTTACAGAAAATTTGCAGCAAACAAACAATAATGAATTAGCGAGAAAAAAATGTGGGAATCTGTTGATTTTGCATGAATTTTAATTTAATATCTGTTAAATTATTTTATTTTAGTTCCTTGTGACTGCAGCATCACATGCATTTATACTGCAAATAGTTTATAAAATTTAACAATCTAACTTATACTTTACTTTTTAAGCTTGATCAGTTTCTATTAATCCTTCAGTTTTGTTTCCCAGGGGAGAAAATAAGACGCGACACAGAACTCACTTTCTTTTAGTAAAGTTATAATCTCAAAACTTTAATGTTGGATTTTATATGTTTTATTTTCTGCTCAGTGGAAAATAAATTGAGCTATTTTAGATTTTCAGATTCTTTCTCTAAATGTGTGTAAAATTTAAGAGATTTTGAATAAACTAATATTTTCCAGCAGAGTTAGATGTAATGATGCAGTTTTTCCACAGAGCAGCAAAGAAAATTGTATTTCTCCTTAAACAGCAAGCTGCTCAGCCGTTACTGAAACGAGAAACCAAGAGTGCGGTTGCCTTGGCGATGACGTAACGAGCGTGCGGTTACCTTGGCGATGATGTAGACGCAGCAGAGCAGCAGCTGGTCCAGATGTCGGTCCTTCATCAGATCGCTGCACTGAACCACAACGTGCTCAAAACACGTCCAGATTTTCTGGCGCAGATCCGACGACACGTCCAGCTTCAGGCACAGATCTCTGAGCCGCACGCTGGACAGGTGGTACACCTGGAGGAGGCCACAGGTCAGGGAGGTCAGAGGTCAAGGGTGCTCCACCAGCCGTTCTCTGGCTCCTACCTTCCTGAAGAACAGCGCCAGCGACCCGGTTCGCTGCGGCCGCCCGGTCCCCGCCTGGGGGTCGGTGCTGGAGGTCGCTGTGGCAACGGCAACCCGACCCGGGGATGAAGTCAGCAGGAAGTGAGCCGTGACAACGCCGGAGGAGTCGCAGGGTTGGACCGGGATCAGGGCGAACGCTCGCTCACCTGCATACATCAGAACATAGAGCAGGTTCTGGTTCCGTTGGACCTCAGTTACATCACTGGACCGACTCATTTCAGGCTGAGAAGTTACTGCTAAGGTAGGTTAACCAGAGCCAGACCCAGACCCAGAACCAGAATCAGAACCAGAACCGGACCCAGAACCGGACCCACCTTGCAGAGGGATGCTGAGCACGGCGCTCTGGCCTCCATTCTTCTGGCTCGTCCCAAACGTCAACCTCTTGACCGGAGACGGCGTCGGGCTGACGGCGATGTTCAGGCCAGCAGGGGGCGCCGGCGGGTCGTCGCCAAAGAGCCGGCGCTTGGCGCTGCCGGCAGCCGGAGAGCTGTACCTGTCGTGGACCGACACCGGAGACGGAGGAACTTCTGGAAGGAGACAAAACCGTCGTGAATCCGTGGAAACCGTGACAAATGTCAGAACGCAGGAAACCGACCTTTCCGTGAACTTCCCAGACCCGACCTGAACTCCCTGATCCGAGGGTGGATGATGGGAGACTGGGCCATCAGTGGCAGATGAGACTGGCCGTTAGAGGAACCGGAACCGGAACCCGGATCCAGACAAGACGAGAAGTTCACCTGCACAGAAACGGACCCCAGTAGAGTTACTGAAAAATATCCGAGTGATTCCAGGACTCTGGAGGACGTTCATGTCGCTTCACTCTGATTTTCAGAATAAACGTTTCCTAGGATTCATGACGAGCCAGCGGCTCCAGGCAGAACCTCGTTTGGACCGGCGGAGATGGATTCAGTTTGTCTCCGTTGAAATAAGAATAAAAGTTTCCTGACTGTGAAACAGCTTCACGTTTCTCCTGAACAGAAAACTGGAACATGTTAATCAACTCTGCTGGCAGGTTTGTGACATTTCACCAAATAAAATACTCTATAAATAAATAAAAACAAAAAATATCTGGTTCAATTAATCAGATATAATATATTCTTATTAAATGGGTCTTATGTTCTCTCTCACTTAAACCAAGATGCGTAAAACTGGACTCTTTCTATGACAGATATTTTGTTCTCTGTTAATAATAATTTATTTATTGATTCGTATTTTAAGCAGGGAGATGAGACTTAAAGCTTTGTTCATGTCGATGTTCTGGTTCTGGTCTGGGCTCCTTTTGCATGACGCAGATCAGCCCCACGTTTCATCCAGACATAAATTACAGGAAACTTTGGAGAATTTAACTCTAAACCAGTTTATTTTCTGAAATGAGGGATCAAACTGTTGAATTGTTACTGAGTTAAAAATGATTTCATGTTATTTGTTTATGAAGACGCTTCAGCTGCTGATGGTTGTTCAGTTGGTTCTGAGCAGGAAGGACAGCTTGCTGCTCACCTCCTCCACCGTGGGGACTTTCCCGCCGGCGGCCTCCAGGGCGCTCCACAGGGCGGAGTCCGAGGCCCAGGCCCGGCTCTCCAGAACCTGCTCCTCGATGGCGTTCAGATGCTTCACCATGTCGCGGGACAGACGTTCCTCTGAGCGGATGAACACCTCGATCACCTGCATGCGACACAAACAGCTTCAGTCTGCCGCCGCTCAGAGCGCCAGGAGGAAACTCGCCGCTGCTCCGAACAGCCGCAGCCCGATCCAACGTCGCCCGGCGACAAATTCAACCCAGGATGCACAAAAAGCGCTATAGCTAGCTAGGTGGCTAGCATGGCTACATTAGCGGTAGCTTCAGCCGCCTGGAGTCACAGAATGCAGTGAGAGGATCGATGCAAAATATCGATACCAAATCAGCATCAGATCAATATTCTACCTTCAAATTCTCTCTAGACATTTTATTTCATTTTTTCTGTCATTTCACTCATTTAATCAAAACAGTTTGATCATTTTTTCACTTTATTTACGAGAAATTCTCGCAAATTGGTTTTCTCTTTCCATTTCTGATAATCATGTTTTTATTTGTAGACAGAAACTTTGTCCAAATTATGACTAATTTAAAGAAAAAAAACTGAAAAACGGTCAGAAGTTTGGTGACGTTTCAGACCTAAACAACAAAAAAGATCTGTGATACTGAACCTGAGGCCAAAATGTCTCACAACCCTAAAGAAGATGGAAACTAACGAGAATACTTTATCAATCAATCAATTAAATTTTATTTGTATAGCACATTTCAGCAGCAAGGCATTTCAAAGTGCTTTACATCATAACAAACACAGAAACACAAAGCAACATAGAATCAATAATCAAAACAAAGCATTAAGTCAAGTTCCATCAATAAATTTGTAATTGATTACATTTCAAATACAATTCTAAACAGGTGGGTTTTTAGTCTAGATTTAAAAGAAGTCAGTGTTTCGGCTGTTTTACAGTTTTCTGGAAGTTTGTTCCAAATTTGTTGTGCATAGAAGCTGAAAGCTGCTTCTCCTCGTTTGGTTCTGGTTCTGGGGATGCAGAGCAGAACCAGAACCAGAACCTGAGAGGTCTGGAAGGTTGATACAATAAAAGCAGATCTTTAATGTATTGTGGTGCTAAGCCGTTCAGTGTGTTATAAACTAACAACAGTATTTTAAAGTCTATTCTTTGAGCTACAGGGAGCCAGTGGAGGGACTTTAAAACTGGTGTTATGTGCTCTATCTTCCTGGTTTTAGTCAGAACGCCAGCAGCAGCATTCTGGATCAACTGCAGCTGTTTGTTTGATTTGTTGGACAGATATTTAGATTAAATATCCTGTCACAACAAAATTTAAGATTAAGGCCAACTTGCATAAATTTAATTTAACATTTTCATTTCAGATGCCTGGATTTAAGACTTTTTAAGGATGCACCGACATCGCAGTTAGGAGTTATAAACTCCAGATCCCATCCTTAGAGGCAGGAGGAAACGTCAGCACATTAAAGCAGCGCAGCGTCACTTCCTGTCCCGAGGGACTGGTTACCTTGAAGAAGTAGAACGGCGGCAGCTTGAAGATGCTGATAATCCATGGGAAGGTTCTCTGGGAGCTGTAGGAGAACAGGACCACCTCCAGGCAGCACGCCATCAGGGAACAGTGGAAGATGTCCTGCTCCAGCAGAACCTGGCAGCAAACGCAGGGTCAGATTTAAAGGGACAGTACGCCGCCGCACTCTGCTCCGCTCTCTGCTTACACTCATGTCCCGGCCCTGCAGACGCTTCGTCTCCTGGACCAGAACGTTCTCCAGGACTTTGTGGTAGAGGATCTCAGCCAGCTTCCAGCGGCTCTCAGCGAAGTCTGAAAGAAAACATTCAGCATTAGAGTCTGAAAGAAAACATTCAGCTCCATCTGGAGTCCAGGGCGTTTCTCGTACCGATGTGAGATCCCGGCGTGTCCTCGGAGTCGTTGGTGTAATGTTCCTTGAAGGTTTGTCCCAAAGCTTTGACCCGAGCCAGAATGGAGTCAGTGGGATCTCTGGAGCAGGACCTGCAGAGACAAACAGGAAACATGAAAATCAACGGTCAACCTCGGTCTGGGCTCGGTTGAAGTGAACTCTGGTTGGTTTGAATGTGAACGCCAAGTGGACTGGATATCGCTCCAAAAGCAGGAAGTGGACTGCGGAGCAGGGCATTCTGGGTAAATACAACCAAAGCTAACATGCTAAGCTAGCGCTAACAGGAGAAATGGCTCGCGACAAATGCAGTTTGGTCCCAGTAGAAGCAGGTCTACCGGGCTGGCGGAGGGTCAGACACCGCCGCAGCAGGGAACGCCGCCGCAGCGGGGAACGCCGCCGCAGCGGGGAACAGCAGGAACTGGAGCCAACCTGAAGATCTGCAGCAGGTTTTCACTGGGAGCCATCCTCAGACCCGCCACCATGCTCTGCAGCCGGGTCACGCTCTGCGTCGCCGCGGAGACGGGTGTGAACAGCAAGTCCTTCTCCTTCAGGTAGACGCGTCCCGTCAGGGGAGTGGACGGGGCGAGGGAGCCGCGCTGCAGGGAGAGAGAGAGAAACATCTCAACTTCCTGTTTGCTGTGAACTTCATCCTAAAATAATGAGACCAAAACCAGGAATGACTTTGTTTTTAGGACGATTGATTTTTCTGAGGGTGAAAAACATCTGGGCCTGTTTGAGACTCTGTCTCTCTCTCTGCCTGTCTCTCTGCCTGTCTGTCTGTACCTTCTCCACCTGCTGCCCGTCTCTCTGAGCTGCAGCCTGGCTGGCGAATCTCTCCTGAACAAACTTCCTTGGCGTTCCGATTTCCTCGTCGGCGTCGGCTCCCAGGAAGACGCGCTCATCGAAGTCTCCCGCCGTCAGAACGTACTCCTCGTACTCCTTGTTTATGGCTTTACTGAGGACACAAGGAACGCTCAGCACCGGCAGGGAAACGCAGCGCAAAACGCAGCAGAAAATAATAAAAATAATTATTACAGAACAAAAATGGAGCTTCTGTTTCTTACTTGTTGTCAATAAAATTCTGAGGATCCAACATTTCAGTGAAAAGCGTCTCGTTTCCTTTCAGGATCTGATGGACACACAGCATGATGCTGGGTTAGTTTTATTACCTGGTTATTAATAAATAATCAGTTAATAAACTTGTTATTAACTGATTATTATTAACTTGTTATTAACCGATTGTTCCTGGTTATTAGTGATCAGCCTCGACCTGTTTGTGGAACAGTTTGTGGATGTACGGCTTGAAGTAATGCTGCTTGATGCCTTTGGCCTCCACCACCAGGCCGTCATGCAGCTCACACAGCTTCTCCAAGACGCAGGGCGGAGCCTCGAGCTGGGGGGCGGGGCCGTCCAATCGGAACGAGGGAGGCACACCTGCAGACGCACAGGTAGGAAAACATTCAGTGATCCAGTCACCGCAAAACCATCCATACATTTTTATGCACCCTTGTCCCCAGCGGAGTCGGGAGGCTGAGGCCTGCAGCTGTGAGCGGCGGGGTCATCCTGACGGGGGCGGGGCCACCCTGACGGGGGCGGGGCCACCCTGACGGTGGCGGGGTCACCCTGACGGGGGCGGGGCCACCCTGACAGGTCGCCAGTCTGTCACATTGGTGTAAAACTTGATGAATTAAAACTGATTCTGAACTTTAAATGCCTCTGGATCTGTCAGGAAAGTTTCTGCTTATTACCATTTAGTATTACAGCTGAACTGATTAATCAATTACTGAAACGACCATCCATAATTTTGTAATCGATTAATCATTACCTGCTTTATTAATCATAAACAGCAACACACAATGAAGCAAAAACTACAAAAATGAAAACGTTTTCCATTCAAGATGAAAAGGTTTCTTATCTGAACATTATTTTCATGTAGAAACTGAATGAAGCTGAAGCATCAACAGATTAACAGTTCCACCACGTTTTACCGCTTTGGACAGGAAATGTGCTAAAAGTCTGACGTTGGTCTTTATCGTCTGACGTTTTTCTGTGAAAGCGGAGCTGCTGCCGCGCCCTCTGACCTCTGAAGCTGGGGTTGATCAGCTCCTTCCTGTTGGCACACAGCAGAGCGTTGCCGAACACCAGGTCCAGGCAGCAGAGCAGCAGGTGGTACGAGTTCACCAGGTCGTCTCCGATCATCCGGAAGTTTCCTGCAGGGAATCGATTCCTCGCTCAGTTCGGATCGGCACAAAAACATCCAAGAAGAAATCAACTAAACGCAACACAAGAACAAAAACTGATTCGAGTATTTTTTCATCTAAAGGTCATTTTATTACTTCATTCTGTGTTTGGAGAGCAACTATTCACTCAGTTCAGGAATCGCTCTGACACAAATCGATTCAGACGACAGCTGCAACTAATAAGGATTTGAGTAATCAATTATTCTGACCATTAATCGACTAATTAGGTGAAATAATTGGCACATTCTACAGATATTTCATTTAACCACTTAAACCTTTTTATACAATATTAGAAATACATTAAAAATGGTGGCGCAGTTGTTAGAGCTGCTGCCTTGCAGCAAGAAGGTTCTGGGTTCGATTCCCGGCCTGGGTCTTTCTGCTTGCATGTTCTCACTCTGCATGGCAGGTTCTCTCTGGTTCTCCGGGTTCCTCCCACAGTCCAGAAACAGTGGACTGTCCTGGTCAACCTGACTGGTCTGTATAAATTCTCCCTAGGGGTGTGTGTGTGTGCGCCTGGTTGTTTGTCCTGTCCAGGTGACCCCGCCTGGACAGGCAAGTTGAGAAGTTTTGGGTAAAATATTTAAAGTGTTAGTAAAGTTTTGGATTAAAAACTGATTTGAAGATGTTTTTTTTTTTTTTATAGCAAATTGACTTTTTTTAGTCTCAATCCTCCAGTTAACGATCAACCAGTAACTAAATTAGTTGGTGATTATTTCAATAACTGATTAATCACGATGAATTGTTTCAGCCCTAATTCAGAATATATATCATAACTGAATAAATGATCATATTCCTGCAGCCCAGAATGCAGAAAGCAGGAAACACGTTTACAGTGACGCAGCAGAAACTGGCGGATCATTTGTGGATACCTTTAGTGTAGACGAACAACGTCCAGCAGAACTTGAACACGTCAGTGATGTGACAGGGCAGCCGCCTGCAGGGGTAAAGTAACACACACTCCCAGTGAGGCTGCCAGAACAAACACACTCTTTACAGGCACAGGTTTCAACATTAAAACCGACGGCATCGCCTCGGTACCTGTGCTTCCTGCTGCGCGGCTGCCGTGGTGCCTCGCATCCCTGGGGATTCACGAACATGTCCCTGAAGATGGGCTCGAACTTACGGAAGATCACCGTGGAAACCTCAAAGTTGCGCTCCAGCCGGTCCATCCGCAGTCTGAAGTCCTGCGACAGGTTGGACATGTCGGCCCATTTCCGCATCTTGGAGAAGAACTGGATGAGGCTGAACAGGGCGACAGCAGCAATGTCCAGTCAGAAAACAGCAAAACGCGGAGCAGAAAACATTCGGCTTTTTTCTTGGTGTCTGGACATAAATCATAAATCAGTCGCTACCAAACTGCGATGGTTTGGTTTCAACGTTTCTGTCTGATTATCATCTGTGAAAAAAACGTCGGACAGTACCGACGTTTTTTAATATCGTCCGATGAAAAACTAACCAACCTGCTTCTCATATAACCTGACAAACTTACTGCAGATTCTCCACATCAGAGATCGTCGCTGATTGGCCGGCGGCTGCGGCATTCTCAGGAGAGTTTTGATTGGACTAGGACACCATTTGGTTACTTCAAGGCTAATTTCTTATTATTTTTTAATATTTTCAGAGATTTTCTTATGTTTTCCAATGTTTTGTGGTAATTCCTAACAAATTTATGATAATCACCAACAGTTTTATGATCAATTCTGGCAGTTTATGATACTTATCTAAGTACTGACAGTCCAACCGTTGTGGTAGAAAATGTTTGCATATAAAAGCTCGATGCAACATCTGATCCGTTTCACTGCTACAGAGAAATAAACGCCAGGGTTTCCCCCAGAGTAATGTAAGCCTGGCAGCCGCCATGTTTTACTAGCCCCCACCAGGCTAAGCGTTGCTTGTTTATGTTTTTAGGAAAATAATAATAATTAAAAAATTGCTTAATTTTTTTTCTTTGTTTTTTGCCAGATTGCAAGCATCTCTGTTGCTCTGAGCGTTTCACTGGCGGAGCAGATTTATTCCTAAAAGATAAGTTTATAACAGATATGTTTATAGTTTATGCATTTAAAGCCGGCAGCGCGCGGCGCCTCAGCCCGTTGCCTCGCGCTGCCGCTGCTTCATGAACTTTACCTCAGCACAGATCGCTCGCTTCCTTTCACTCAATCTGGACACAGGCTGACTGACCTGTATGGATATTTACAGCAACTTCCTGTGAGGAATTATTATGTTATGAAGAACATCAAGGTCGGAGTTTAAACCCCACCGTGTTAGCTCTGGTTGCGCAGCTCTACGTGAACTGTAGGAATAAACTGTAGTCGCTTTCAGAGGTGCAGACTGAGCGAGCAGTGAGAATGATTTATAATTGTGAACAAAGAATTATATGCAGCGTTTCCATCTCAACTCGCTGCCCAGCGTGTGGCGCTGTTCATGTCTGTGGTCCCGGTTGGTCGGAGTGTTAGCGGTTAACGAACCAGCGCTGACCTCATCATGCAGGTTCAGCCAGTGAGGAGCTTCACGCTGGTTTATATTATTTTATTATTATTTTTAGTATTATTTTTCTGATTGCACGGTGCATCAAACCGTATCAAATGCTTTGTCCACTTAGTCAGCCAGAGTTAATGCGGAGATCAGAAAAACACGAGCAACAAACTTGAGCAGCCAGAATAGTTTCTGTGTCTCTTATTAAAAACTCAACAGACAGAAATGTTAGAGCTGCTAAAGCCACATTAGCAGGATTTAATTAAATCTCAGTTTGTTGCTCATCTCTGCATCAGTGCAGCAGATTTTACACACCAGAGGTTTTTGTGAACACTGCCCTCTGCTGGACAGAGAGTTTGGCCAACAGCTTCAAATTATTAAAAATGTAAAATAAGCAACAAAAAAAAAAGAAGAGAAAAATTTGACAAAGAAAAAACTTGGAGTGAATTTTGTAATTTCAGCATCTTGCTGCAGGATTTTGATAAAAGCGTGGATGTTTTTTATGTTGATCTGCAGCTGAACTCATTGCTGCTGGATTTAGTTTTTCTGTAGTTTTAATGGTTTCTAGTGAAGCAGGAAGCGTCCAACCTCAGCTTGGCGCAGCGCAGGATCCTGGTGAGCGAGACGCAGTTCCCCTCCATCAGCCCCTTCCCCACGGTGGGAGTGGAGCCCTTCCTGCAGGCCGAGTACAGCGCACAGGCCAGCCAGTGGACCACCTCTCCCTGGAGACAGAGCAGCAGGACTCATGGTCAGCACAGAAAGTCTATATGTGATTTGATCAGAAAAATGTTGCATTTTTACTTCATTTTAGTCTTGAAAATTGTTTTCAACCTCAGAAAAATAACGTTACACAAGTCACTGTGGTTTAAAAAGTATTGCTACGGTGTGATTATTTATTTCTCCTAATCTCAGGATTGTTGTGGGTCTGGGAAAAACCCAAAGCAGGAACACAAAATTAATAAATAATAATCCATTGTCCTGCTGAGCTTCTGGCTTAGCAAAAAAAATAAAATTAATCAAATATTAGTTCCCCGTTTACTGCTTATATTTAATGTTTTTTTATTGTAATAAGTTAATTTTTAGCTGAAATAGCAAACCCACAAGATAACCAACATATAGATTTGTTGTTGTCTTTATGGATTTTATATTATTAAACTTGTAATATGTAGCATAGGGGACATGACGCTGACCTGCATGGATTATACAAATATGAATGAGTGCAATCAATATTAGTATAAATGAAGGTGTGGATAAAAGCAAAAAATATCAGTAATATTGTAAAAGTTGTTTACAATGATCTGATTTTGATATTTCTATTTATTTGCTATAGATTTGCACTTTGTATCTCAGTTTATCAAGTTCAAACTGGTGAAGCTCCACATTCAGTCACACATTGAGTTTAAAGGCGAACCAGGTAAACACATCCGTTTCTCAGCCCTGACCGACCAAAGGGAGCGGGACGCCCAAGCCCTTTAACCCCGGGGTTGTGTCTCTCGGTCGGGGTTTCCCTACAGACCAGGTCGGAGTCCCCGGAGCAGTTAAAGTTAGTTTTTAGCAGCAGGCCGCCTGGTTCAGTAGAAACCGGGCGCTTTGGCTCACCTCCAGGGAGTATGTATTCCATATTGCTGTGAAGTTGTCCATGGCTTCAGCTGCGGTCTGCTCGTCCATGTTCAGTTCTTGACACAAAGTCTCCAAACTCCTCCGGACCGAACTCTCCTCCATCCTCCCCGACTCGGAATCCGACGACTCTTCGCCCCGCATTCACACGCCGACACACGGCCGCGGTTCCCACCGCAAATCCCCCTCCCACTGGCGAAAGTTAAACACCGAAACACGGCGCAGACCCCGAACACAAACAACAACACCCTCCACGAGCGTCGAACTTCCGCCACCATTACCCACAATGCATTGCGTTGGCGCGAAAACTTCGGGGTTCCGACCAATCAGACGCGAGGAAAGCGTCGCTGCGGCAAAGCTCCAATCCGGAGCCGGCCCAGCGCTCACGCGCGACTGTTTGGTACTTTGTAAACTTTGCCAAGAATTTCACCGCCCAGCCGGTTCATATATCTCATCTGTATCTTGGAAATAAAACATCATAAAATCACATATATCTTTTATTAATTGTAAATTATTGTCTGAGGATTTTTTCAGCCTTTTTCGTATAATTCTGGCACAATCATAGTGAATATTGATATGATTTCAATTTCAATTCAAAATATTTTATTAATTGTAAATGGAAATTAAATGTTGCAATGCATATTATACAAAGTTCTACCGAGTTCTGTAGATGCTGGTGACGTTAGTCAGGATCTCCTGTTGCTGTCAGTGTTACAGCGGTCTTAAGAAGCCTCTGACTTAAGACACTGTTGTAAAGCATTCGCATGAAGAGGACATTCAAGGTTTTCACAATTCATGTATTTATTTTGTGATGACTTAAGAAATCTTTTCTTTCACCGTCATCTCCAGTGGTTCCACAATCATCTTCAGAACAGAACCTAAACAGAACCAGAACCAAAGCAGAACCGGCCTTCTTTATCAGAGTCCCTGGATCTGATGCTGCTGCCCCAACAAAGCATAAAATAAAATAAAAAGCATGGAGGATTTATTTTATTTAAACAACTTCTTAATGGTTGCACCTTATCCTTGAATTCATTTCAGTCCTAAAATACAACTACGATACTATTAATATAATTATATATATTTATTCACCCAGTCATGTATTCTGTCGTGATGATGTCATTTCCTTTATCATTCTAATAGGTTCTGATAACAGCATGTTGTTGGACACAGCTTCAGTTCATTATTAAAATGTGTTGATGATTGAAATATTCCAACAGTTTCAAGAGGCACATTTACCAAAACGACTAAAATATTGTTTGATAGTTTATATAAATTTGTGAACAAGAAGGTGAGACAACAGAAGACTGTCCTCAGGGGATGCTATGTGGGGTTTTTAATGTTTGAAAACATTTTCATACAACTATATTTACATAAGTTCTCGATTTACCGGTCGATCTACGTTCCCACCCTCATCTATGGTCATGAGCTTTGGGTCATGACCGAAAGAACGAGATCGCGGATACAAGCAGCCGAAATGGGTTTTCTTCTCAGGGTGTCTGGGCTCTCCCTTAGAGATAGGGTGAGAAGCTCAGTCATCTGGGAGTCACTCAGAGTAGAGCCGCTGCTCCTTCACATCGAGAGGAGCCAGTTGAGGTGGCTGTCATCTGGTCAGGATGCCTCCTGGACGCCTCCCTGGTGAGGTGTTCCGGGCACGTCCCACCGGGAGGAGGCCCCGGGGAAGACCCAGGACACGCTGGAGGGACTATGTCTCTCGGCTGGCCTGGGAACGCCTCGGGATTCCCCCGGAAGAGCTGGAAGAAGTGGCCGGGGAGAGGGAAGTCTGGGCCTCCCTTCTGAAGCTGCTACCCCCGCGACCCGACCCCGGATAGGCGGAAGAAGATGGATGGATGGATATATTTACAGTTTGTCTCAGGATGAGAATAATTTACACAACTAGTACATGTGTTAGCATTTTTTGGGTTGGACAGAAAATATTCTCCATTTCTGAAATGGATCATATAATTTAATTGATTTATCATGTGAAAACGGTGATCTACAACATACTGTTATTTATTTGGACCAGTAGACTGATAAAATATGACAGATTTATTAAACAAGATAAGTCTGACCTCGTGTTCTTAGATTTTATTTATTGTCTCAAATAATGTTCCCTTACATCAGATTATAGGAAGAAATCATCTGTTTTCTTATCAAATAACTCTATTTATTTATTTAAATCAGTGATAATACCACCCTGTTTCCAAATGAAATATTTCTAACATTTTATGTATTTAAGAAAAAAGCCCAACTCACCTGTAAAATTATTTTTATTTGTGAATTACCAGATAATTAAAATAAATTCAGTCAAATCCATGATTACACTTCTGCCTAAAGATGATTATTAGATGAATTCATTTACCAAGGAGCTAACTGTCATTACACTCTAAGTTTATCTCCTGTATATATTCTTCATATATTACTGAGTTAAATTTAAGTAATAGTTGCCCTAAATTATTGTTGTGCTACTAAAACATACCATAACAAACCATGCTACCCAGTTCTATTTCTAAGTTTATATGAGCTAAATATCACATATTTTATATAAAAGTTGCTGATTTCTGCATGGGAATCAGTGGGAGCTGTATCTGGAGTTATCTCTGGTCTCGATGGTTTTGATGAGCAGCTTCGGAGCCGGAGAGCTGCTGCTGCTGCTGCTTTGGTAGCCGTTACTGTATTTAGGAACTGGAGAAACAGGAGAGAATCAAAACAAATGAAACGTCTGTTTTTGTTAGACGCTGCTGAAATGATCACGGGAACACGCAGCAGCGTGGATCCGTACCGGGGCTGGAGACGGCCTGGATGTTCAGGATGGACTGCTGCCCGAGTCTGAACCAACAAAAACAAAAATTAAACTCCAGTCATATTTCACTTTCCCCTCAAAGTCACTGGAATGAGACTTTGTGATTAAGTCAGGTTTATTCTGAGTAAAATCCTTAGCCACTTCTAACTGATGGATTTCTCATTCCGGCAGCTGCTGGCGCTCATTTATCCATTACGACAGTCCGGTCTTTATTATCATCGCTTATGAAAACGTGCAAATACTTTAATGATGAATTTACTGTCATATTTTTCTGGAGTGAATATTGAAAGACACAGAAAACAGAGTTTCCGTCGGTCTGTCCTTAATGATGAAACTCAAAGACAAACAGCAGCTCGATGTTACGAATCAAACTCAAACGATCAATAATCTGTCAATAAAGCCGATCAGCTGTGACCTCATCACTAACGTTCACTACAGAAACACTAAATACTAACGAGTTTTTTCTAGTTTCCAGTGCAAATATCTTAGTTCACTTAAAATAAAACTAAATGAAGAAACTTTTCAGTAAAATATAGGAGCTTGTTTTAAGTGAATGATTCTTTAAATTGTATTTTAAAACTAGGCCAGATTTTAACATGAGAAAATCTCTGATAAGTGAAAAAAATCTGCCAGTGAAGATAGAAATGATAATTATTGATTTAAAACAAACTCCTATATCTAACTGAAAGTTTCTTACAAGTTATTTCAAATGCACAAAGATATTTGCATAGAAAATTAGACAAAAACTCTTCTTTGTGTTTTTACGTGCTCCTGCACAACAAGTCGTAGATTTTCTCTGTCTTTGTTTCAACTGTAAAGTTATTCAGTGTTTCTGATTGTGTGTGGATGTGCTTCCTGTCTGCTACCTGTCCTCCTCTCCCTCCAACAGCTTCCTGTAGGTGGCGATCTCGATGTCCAGAGCCAGTTTCAGGTTCATCAAGTCCTGCAGAGGCAACAAATGAATGATTAGACTTCCGTTAGCAGTTTTTCGTCTCTTCTCGCTGGCGGCCCACCTGGTACTCCCTCAGCTGCCGGGCCATGTCCTGCTTGGCTCTCTGCAGAGCGTCCTCCAGGTCTCGGGTTCGAGCTTTAGCCTCTTTCACCGCCAGCTCTCCTCGCTCCTCTGCTTCAGCCAGCTGGTTTTCCAATCCGGCTCGCTGATGAGGAGACACCAGAAACAATCAGTGCTGGATGTTCATCAGGTGTTTCTGGATGAGTATGAGCTGCACCTGCGCTTTCACAGCCTCGATCTCACTCTGCAGACGACTGATCAGCCGGTTGACCTCGGCGACCTCTCCCTTCACGATGCGAAGCTCGTCTCCAAACTGACTGGCTTGGACCGACATCTGGTCAAACTGGAAACATGACAGCCTGTCACTTTGCATCTCTGCAGTCTGACAGGCTGCTGGACGAGCCGAGGAAGCGGCATGGCTGCACCTTGCTCTTGTACCAGGCCTCGGCTTCCTCTCTGCTGCGGGCGGCGATTTCCTCATACTGGGCTTTGACTTCCACGACGATCTGCTCCATGTTCAGGCTGCGGCTGTTGTCCATCTGCACCACCACCGACGTGTCTCTGATGCTGGCCTGCAGCTCACGCAGCTCCTGCACGACAAACCCAAACGTTCACAGAGAAACCTTCTGCTTCAATAAGAGACAGGTAGTTAAACCTGTGAGTAATTTAACTATTCACAGGTTTTCATCACTGCAAAAACACTAAATATTAACAAGTAGTTTTGGTTTCATTTCTACTTCTAATATATTATTACACTTGAAATAAGATAGATAGATAAGATAGATAGATAAATCTTTATTGTCATTGTCACAAGGACAACAAAATTTAAAAGGTGCCATCTGTCAGTGCATATGCTTAAAAACAAAAAATAACTGTCTCACAATTCACACTCAATGTAAGAATTAACAAAACTAACTAAACTGTTCAGGTCAACAGTTCCTTAATATTTTTGAAAAAGTACTAGCTCTGGCAGCAGATATTTTCGCTGATAACATGGAAAAACTGTGTTGGTGTTGAATAATCTGCTAAAACTAGAAAGGACTACAGGGAAATGGTTTGTGTTTTTGCAGTGTTCTGTCTTTATTACTCTAATATTACAGGCTGAGCAGAGGATTTGAAGACGCTAGCGCTGCTGCTAGCTGGATGGACCAACTGAATGTCCACCTTTAGCTTTGACTCTGATGATGAGACTTAAGGACAGAATAATGAACTCACAAAATGTGAAGCTTTTATCAGAAACAGGAAAACATGAAGTTTTTCCTGACATCTACGTCACCTCCTCGTAGACGCTGCGCAGGAAGTTGATTTCATCGGTCAGAGCGCCAACCTTATCCTCCAGATCTGCTTTGACCAGGTAGGCCGAGTCTACATCCTGCAAACAGTCACCCACAAGGACAAGGTAAGTTTCAAACCTGTGAATCAAAATGAGTTCGGTTCAGAAAGCTTTTTCAGAATAAAAGCACCTTCTGAAAAGAACCATCTTTCAGCAGGTATCAAACATACTTCTAATTAACCAAACGTTTCTGAATTAAAATATGTGTCTGTTATTGGTATTTAATATTCATAGATAAATTGTCAAATTTACATCAACTGTAAGCAGAAAATTATCATAATTTAGTAAAATAAATGCTTGAAAACATCAGTCTGGATGTTTCACGTAAATATCAGATTCAGTCTTGTTGCTCAAAGACAACGTGAAACTTTCTTTTTTTTTTTTTACAAATATAATAAAAGTTTATTTTTTATCTACACATTAATCTTACTTTATACAAAACGGACAGAGAGCTTCGTGATTAGCATTTGTTGAATTTCTGGTGTAATCATTTGGACCGAATATGACCAGAACTCCCAGCAGCCTTTGCAGAAGTGCTGTGATCATATCCGGTCATGTCGCTGTCAGGTCGGTGTTGCCATGACACCCAAAGCTGCTTGGCCTGCTTCCGTCCTGGACTAGCAGCAAAACAGAGAGCAGCCATGACCTGCAGCGAATACCTGAGTGAAGTTGGCCCCCCCACCTTCTTCAAATCAGACAAAAATGGTGTCAAACGTTTATGCTACGTTTGTGCTGGTTTGTGCAGCAAAATTTTTTGTTTGTGCCGCTATCATTCTAAAGATATAAAGAAATGTTTTTAGAGGTCATCAAAGGTCAACCAGCCCCCAACCTTCTTCAAATCAGATGAAATGATGACCTCTAAAAACATTTCTTTATATCTTTAAAATGATAGCGGCACAAACGAAATGGGTGTCAATTAACTCAGCTACGTTTGTGCTGGTTTGTGCAGCAAAGATTTTTGTTTGTGCTGCTTCGGTTTTGAAGATATTAAGGAAAAGGTAAAGGTCAAAAGGTCAACCAGCCCCCCCACTTTTATTAAATCAGACAAAATTGGTGTCAAACGTTTGTGCTACGTTTGTGCTGGTTTGTGCAGCAAAAATTTTCGTTTGTGCTGCTATCATTTTAAAGATATAAAGAAATGTTTTTAGAGGTCATCAAAGGTCAACCAGCCCCCAACCTTCTTCAAATCAGATGAAATGATGACCTCTAAAAACATTTCTTTATATCTTTAAAATGATAGCGGCACAAACGAAAATCTTTGCTGCACAAACCAACACAAACGTAACTGAGTTAATTGACACCCATTTCGTCTGATGAATGAAGGCCAATGAAGGCCTGACGGAACAACCAGGGGTCAGCAAGCTCTGAGTGAAGTGCGCTCAGGCAGCCACTAGGGGCCGCACTAGAGCAGCAAACAGAAATGAAAGCAAAGAAACCCCGGTCTTCTTGAAATCTCCTGATTGTGTCAAATTAAATTAAAAGGAATGAGGACAGATATCTCTGGTTTGGTAAAATGTATTCTGATAATGATGATAATCTAAATCTGCAGGAGATTTGGATCTGTTCAGTTGTGATGGACTATAAAACATGAAGCAGGTTTTATTACTCTGCATTCATACACAACTTCTTTATTTTAAACACAAGTTTGAAAACATAAACAACTATTGATGCCACTGCAGCTGTTATTTTGTATAAATGGAGGAATGTTAACATAATGAGTTTTTCTCATTTCTGACTGAAATATAATAGTTTATGCCTTTCTATATCAATTTCTACATGGTGGATTCATGTCAATGCATATCTTTAAATATAACAAAATCAAAACGTTGATCAGTAATTAATCAGAAACCTCTGGTCTGAACGATTACAGGTATTGGTATAAATTACTATTTTTAGTGTAGCTGTAAATAAATTGGTTTTGAGATGTTTGTTGTGAATAGAAATAAAGTGAAAAGTTTATAGATTTGGAGTCAATATTCTTCATTGATTTGTTTTCATGAAGCATAAAGGCAGATTTACTTAAAAATATTTTCAAAATGGGTGCGTGCCGTGGTGGCGCAGGGGTTAGCGCGACCGTATTTGGAGGCCTTCAGTCCTCAATGTGGCCGTCGCGGGTTCGACTCCCGGACCCGATGACATTTGCCGCATGTCTCCCCCCTCTCCTTCCCCATTTCCTGTCAGCCTACTGTCATATAAGGGACACTAGAGCCCAAAAAAGACCCCCTGGAGGGGTAACAAAAAATTTTGTTTTTAAAATAGCAGCTATTAAATGAACCAATACTTTTCATATTAGCTCAGATATTGAGAAACTTTCATTTGAAAAGATGCTTTGCTGAAAATGTTTCTCTTAGAAAGCTCTTAAAGTTAAGAAAATCATATAATCTATATTATAAGATGTGATATTAAACTAATCCAGCAGATTTAAAGCCAACTGGCTGCAGCAACAGACGAAATGGACAGGAAACGAGTTTAGAATTCAAATTCAAACATACTTTAATAATCCCAAAGGGAAATTAAATGTGGCTGTAACTCAATAATTTAGATCCTTCAAAGAGTTACTGAAGATGATGATGATGATGATGGCCTGACCTTCTTAAGGATGACAAAGTCGTTCTCCAGGTTGTTTCGCTTGTTGATCTCCTCCTCGTATCTGAGGGAGACAGAGGACAGAGTGTGTGTGTGTGTGTGTGTGTGTGTGTGTGTGTTTGTTTGTTTGTAATACCTTGTGGGGACCATTTTCCTGACACTACACTGTGGGGACCCACTGCTCCATGTGGGACCGAAGCCTGGTTCCACAAGGGGAAATGCTGTTTTTGGGTCAGGGATCAGATTTAGGACTAAGATGTGAATTGAGTTTTGGTTAAGGTTAGGATAAGGGTTAGGCTGTAGAAATGAATGGAAGTCAATGGAAAGTCCCCACAAAGATAGCCACGTAAATGTGTGTGTGTGTGTGTATGTGTGTGTGTAGGTGTGTGTGTGTGTGTGTGTGTGTGCGTGTGGGGTGAGTGTGTGTGTGTGTGTGTGTGTGTGTGTGTGTGTGTGTGTGTGTACTTGTGCTTGAAGTCCTCCACCAGGCCCTGCATGTTCCTCAGCTCCCCGTCCAGTTTGGTTTTGTCGTTGTTCACCAGGTCGTTCTGCCGCCGCAGCACCGCCATGTAGGCCTCGAACAGCGGCTCCACGTTGGAGCGACTCACGCTCTGAGACTGCAGCAGCTCCAGCTTCGTCTCCAGCATCTTGTTCTGCTGCTCCAGAAAACGTACCTGGACCAGGCGGGAGAGGGACCCATCAGCAGGGGGAACCATCAGCAGGTTCCCATGGTCTCTGTTAATTTAGTTTCTGGGAACCCTGCGACCTTTAACCCTGATCTGGTGGAAAGTTTAAATGTTTCAGTTTCTAATGTTCTGATCGTTTTGTCCTCTCTTTGCTCTGCGGGTCGAAATGTGAAGCTGCTGTTGGTTTGGCAGACAGAAGAAGAACAAGAAGAACAAGAAGAAGAAGATGGCTGAGCACAAAGCCCGTTGTCAGGTCGGTATCAGTTCAGCTCAGGTTTCCTGCTGCACCGCGGCCTAGACAAAGCCCGGTCCAGACAAAGCCCGGTTCTGTTGGGAGCGGCTCTCGGCCCCTGCGGGCTGCCGGCGTTGTGTTGCTCCGGATCGATCAGGTTTCAGTCGCTCTCTGTGGGACTGAAATGGGCCAGGAGGCTCAGGTATCCAGAACCTTTGGGTCAGAAGAAGCTTTCTAATCCCGACTGAATTCTTGACTTTCTGAATCTTTAAAAGTGAAACGTGAGATTATTTGAGCTTTGAGTCAGGAAATGCCGAACATCCTGTGGTGGGTTAAAGTGGGTCGCCTGAAACAAGCCGGGCTTTGTTCCTTCATGGAGCTGAAAAGCGGGTCGGCTCAGCAAGTTGATTTACTCCAGTAAACTTTATTAAATTCTGAATATGTTGTGGAGATGATTTATAAAGGAAAATTATTCTTTGTAAGCCTGGACTGACGCGTCAGCAGTTTGTCTTCATATTTCATTCCTTCAGTATTCTGCAGAACTTCAAACAACTTTCTGGAACATTTTAATAAATTCATTTTATAGAGAAATACATTTAGTTTTAAACAAAGACGTTAAAATATTAATGCTTTAAAAACATTAAATTACTCTGGAGACAAACGTTTGGCTGAAAACTCGGATGCATTTCTCCCACAGGAAGTTTATTATTTATTCGGCCAATCATAAATCACGTGATCATAACTTCATGTACAGTTTTATTTTGAAATGCTATTTTATAATAACACAAAAATAAACACGGCATCTTTCACATCGTGTGAACCCATTTTAAGATATTTTATTCTCTTTTACTGCAACAATAGATGTAAATATTAAAAAACTTTTTGTATTTCTGTATTCAGAACTTGGCAATTAGTTGGTCATTTCTGGACTTCCTGCCAGACCGGACCGGATCAGCAGCCGGACCGGACCGGACCGGACCGGATCGGCTGTCAGGCTCACAAAGCGTTTATTGTCAGGATGTTTCTGAGTCCGTGAGAAAGCAGACAGATTATCCTCAGACGGATCCGAATCCACTGGGAACCTGGGCAGGATCTCCAGAAACAATAATTCATAACAGCAGCAAATATTATAAATAAAATATTATAAATAAAATATTACACATATAATACAGCCTGCTAACGCTCCAGTTTTCTTTGCTTACATGGATTAAAGGTTCTGCTGAGTGACTGAAACTATTTTAGTTTTTTTCCTCTTCATTCTGAAAATAAACAGGTTATGTAAAAAACTCTATTATTTTAGTGATATTCAGTATGAAGAGGTTAGGAAACCAGATGCTGAAATCCAGTCAAAGTTGTGTTTTTATAAAAAACTGTTAAAAACAATGAAATGATTTCTGACATTTTTCAAAATCAAAACAAAGTCATCATAAAATTTACCAAGTAATTTTAGTTTCTGGATCAAACATCTTATTAAACTTGAAATAAATCAAAAAACAATTTACCAGGAAGGTTTCAGCAACAAGTAGGAGCTTTTTAAAAAATCAGTAATTCTTATTAATTTAAAAAAGTTTTATTTCCATTGGGAAATTATTTAACTTAAAAATATATTTTTCTCATGTTGCAAATGAAAAATCAGCCAATGCAACTAAAACAGTTTATTTTATTATTAATAAAGAATGATTGATTTAAACAAGCTGATATCTTTTACTGAAAAGTTCTTGGAAAATTAGTTTTTATTTATTTGCTCTAGAAAATAAAATTACTTGGTAAGATTTTATGTTTTGAAATTTCACGAACATTCTTCTTAGTGTGTGTGTTAGTGTGTGTGGGGGCGTGTGTGTGTTAGTGTTTGTGTGTGGGGGGGGTGGAGGGAGGGGGGCGTGTGTGTGTGTTAGTGTGTTTGTTTCTAATACCTTGTGGGGACCATTTTCCTGACATATACTACGTTGTGGGGACCCACTGCTCCTTATGGGGACCAGGCTTCGGTCCCCATAAGGGTAAACGTTGTTTTTGGGTCAGGGGTCAGATTTAGGACTAAGGTGTGAATTGAGTTTTGGAGAGGGTTGGGTATGTAATGGTTAGGATAAGGGTAAGGTTTAGGCTGTAGAAATGAATGGACGTCAATGGAAAGTCCCCGCAAAGATAACTGCGCAAACATGTGTATCTGTTAGTGTGTGTTAGTGTGTGTGTTAGTGTGTGTGTGTGTGTGTACCTTGTCGATGAAGCTAGCGAAGCGGTTGTTGAGGCTCTTGATCTGCTCCTTCTCGTGCGCTCGGCTCATGGACAGGTTGGGGTCGATCTCCAGGTTCAGTGGGGCCAGCAGGCTCTTGTTGACTGACAGCGAGGTGAGCGAGGCCCCCAGCCCGCCGTGGGGCCCGCTGGCACCGGCGAACAGGGAGCTGGTGCTGAGCGACACACCGCTGAACGGCCCCGAAGCCGGAGCGAAGCCACTGAACCGCCGGGAGCCGCTGCTGCAGCGGACGGAGCTGCTGGAGCTGATCCGCTTGGTCCGACTCAGACTCATGGCTGCAGGAAACACAGGAAGGAAAACCAGAAGAAGGAAAACCAGAAGAAGAAAAACCAGAGGATGGAAAACCAGAGGATGGAAAACCAGAGGATGGAGGGAGTCTGAACAGGTCTGAACGTCCTGGAACAATGACGCCTCTCAGGTGTCCCGACCTTTTAAAGGAGGAGAGAAAGTGGAGCAGAAACATGAGATCTCACGTCTCCGGTTCCAGAGGTCTATTAAAGGCCTGGAGCGACTGCTGCTGATTTATTTCACTTATTTTGAACATAAAAATAATACGTAGCTTCCCACCAGTTGCATAATAACATAAATCTGACAATAGCAAATAAAAATGCCAGAAACAACAGAACACCTGAACTACAACCAGAGCAGCTGGTGGACTGGAGGAAACGACCAGGAAAAGTTTCTCCTTCCTCTAATCCTGCAGCTCCTGGATCTGAAAGCAGGATTTAATCTTCAGGATCTCAGATCTTCAACTTGAGGAATAACCAGGTTAGGAATTATGTCAAAACAACCGGATGATCAAAACACAGTTTCAGTCTGATCGATAAGGATCACTCTGATCGATAAGGATCACTCTGATCGATAAGGATCACTCTGATCAGCAGCTCCATGTCGTGACGTCAGAGCTGCTGTTTGATCACTGAGATCTCCATCGGGAGGATCCTGGTTGTTTTCACCATTCTGAAGTAAGGGAACATCCTGTCGCTGAAGGTGTGTGTGAAGGTGTATATGTGTGTGTTCGTGTCCAAATCAGAGAAGGACAGATTCCCTCCGTCCAAGTCCAGATCCACTCGGATCCTACGGATCTTCTTCTGGACGCAGAGATCAGCGGAAGGAGCCGACGGGCAGACGGCTGAGTAAATCCCTTCATAGAACCAGATAACCGATAGTCCAGACTTTACGTCCTGCTTCCTGTGGACAGACTCTGCCAACACGCCGAGCACCCACACTCTGTTGTCTCCAACATCGACATCCCAGCTGTGGTTCCCTGAGTTAAAGCCCTCGGAGCCGAGGACGGACCACTCTGCTCCAAACCTCTCTGGATTATCAGGAAGCTGCTGTTTCTCTCCAAACGTCCCACTGGTCAGATCGTCAGACAGGATGACCTTTGACCCAGCCGTGTTTGGGTCCAGAACCAGAGGAGTGTAGGTCACCATGTTCTTCATGTTGCTCCAGATGTTGAAGGCCAGGTTGCCCAGATGTTTGGCCTGGTCTATCAGGGCTCCTGCTGTAGATCCGCCAGCAGGGGGCAGCATTTAGGAAAACGCTGCTGTATGAGATAAACGAGTTTTCTCATGTTTGGAGTGAAAAATACATTTTTAAAACTCTCGAGTCTCAGCTAACCGGAAATTGACTTGCACACATTTCCTGTTCTGTTTCCTTCAGTCACATTCATAACTTATATCATTTATCGTTAAAGCGACGGTTTATTGTTCTTCTGTAACTCTGTTCCTGTCTACATATTATTTTGAAAATCTCAACCGGAAGTGCAAAAGCCGTGTTTTCGGGCTGAAGGGTGTGAAATGACTCCTGTCGTCGTGGATGAACCTGGAGAAGTACCGGCGGTCTGGGTCGCGCTGAGGCGCCTGGACCAACCGGGTCAGTACTTTAGTTTTCCTCTGCGGAAAGTGCGCACCCGTTGCTATGGCGACCGTTTTGTTGACCCGTGAATCAGATTCATGGAGCAATCTTTTTTTTTTTTTAATCTGTCAGAAATTGAACCTTTATGACGCGTTAAAATCGTCTCTGTTTTTTTTTACCTGAACGTGTTTCCTATCACGGCTGAAAACAGGAATAATTCAAATAAAACTATAATTAATCATTTCCGTCCTGGGAGATTTAGATCATTTTTATCTCTAATGTTTGAACCTGCATCATGTTTGTCTCCCTGATTAATACATGAAATATCAATAATCTGACTGCAAAGCTTTCCATAACAGACAGGTTTTCTATTTATGGCGACCAGCAGATTTGAAATAAAGGTTTTAAATTTCTGCAATAAAGAAAATGTTGCGTTCAAGTACCTCCTTGTCAGTCTGGTCATCCTGATTCTCAGCCAACAGAGAAGGAGCATAAAAAAGCTGGAACAGCTCTAAGAATGCAGAAATGTTTAATGTTGTAATTTCTTATGATCAACCAGGGCTGCACAGTGGAGCAGAAGGTTCTGGGTTCGATTCCCGGCCCAGGTCTTTCTGCATGAAGTTTGCATGTTCTCCCTGTGTGTGTGTGTGTGTGTTGTATGGTTGTTTGTCTTGCTGAGGCCCCACTAGGGTGTAAGAAAATGGATGGATGGATATTTACCAACCATTTCATGAAGAAACAATCGCTGACATTTCCTCACTACCTTGAAAAAGATGATTGTTTATTTACATATTAGCTGTTCATATATTGTCATATATTCATGTTGAGTTGCAGATGGAGCCGAGGTTCTCCGAGAAATCTCCTTTCCTACTGCAGCGCCGGTCAGCGAAATCACCACGGTAACCAAATCACCACCGTAACCAAATCACCACGGTAGCCAAATCACCACCGTAACCAAATCCTCTGCTTCGTTTTGATCATTTCCAGTTTTTATGATAAGGTCATTTATTTGCTGCCACAGTATGAAAGCAGCTGCATCACTTTCATCTTGTTCTGAAAAACATGCCACACTTTTCAGATTTTATTTTACTTTTTTGAGTTGGTGAAATCAAAACAAACTGTCAATCAATCAATCAATCAAATTTTATTTGTATAGCACCTGTGATATCTATCTTTTATGAAGACCTCAACATGGACCAGTTGTTGACCAGTTATGACTCTGTGAGCTCATCAGGCTGCACCGCGCTACGGAAGCCTCACTGGGACATATCACTACAACACCTTTCAGCAGCAAGGCATTTCAAGGAGCTTTAAGTCATAAAAACACAAAAATACACAGAGAACATAACCACACATCAGATTATTGATCAATGTTTAATGATTAGCTTTCAAATACAATTCTAAACAGCTTTAAGATTTTAGTCCAGATTTAAAGGAAGTCAGTGTTTCAGCTGTTTTACAGTTTTCTGGAAGTTTGTTCCAGATTTGTGGTGCATAGAAGCTGAAAGCTGCTTCTCCTCGTTTGGTTCTGGTTCTGATGCAGAGCAGAACCAGAACCAGAACCTGAAGGTTCTGGAAGGTTGATATAACAGCAGCAGATCTTTAATGTATTGTGGTTTTGAGCCGTTCAGTGATTTATAAACTAACAGGATTTAAAGTCTATTCTCTGAGCTACAGGGAGCCAGTGGAGGAACTGGGTTTATGTCTCTATCCTCCTGGTTCTGGTCAGAACTCCAGCAGCAGCGTTCTGGATCAGCTGCAGCTGGAGGATTGATTTGTTGGACAGACCTGTGAAGACGCTGCTGCAGGAATCAATGCGACTGGATGAGTTTCTCTCGATCTCACTGAGACATTAGTCCTCTAGATGTTCTTCAGGTGACAGAAGGCCGACTTTGTGACCGTCTTTATGTGGCTCTGGAGGTTCATGGTTTTAATGAGACAAAAATGGAAAAAAGTTGAAGATTGTAAATATTTTTGTTCAGCTTCTGCTGAACCTGCAGCATGAATGTTCATGTCTGCAGAGGACTATGAATGAAATGTTGAGGGGATCGAATACAGCTGCTTGTATCGTCTTTGCTCTTCATCTGATCTGCTTATTAAAAACAGCAGAAATTATTGTCAATATTTTCCTCCATAAAATAAAATCAGTTTTTAGTACATCGTTTTATTTTTTAAAGCGATTCATAAAATTATTTATATAAATTTTTATGTAAATTATTTATGATGCATTTTTTTTGTTTTTTGCACGTCTCAGCAGAAAAAACAGAAAAAAATTCATGTATGCATTTATGATGGGATTATTGCCACGTTGATCAGAAATCAGTTTTAGCATCTTGTGAGTTTTATAAAATGTCTCCACAGATCCTCAGCGACGCCTTTGGGCTGAACGTTCCCAACGTGGTGCTGAAGGTTCGTGATGCTGAAATCTTCACGTTTCCAGACGATTCCAGATCAGTTTCATCTTTTCTTAAATATCATCTGCAGATGAGGAATCCCGGCGGCTGCCTGATCCCCCTGAACGCCTCCATTCCTGCTAACAGCAAACACACGTATGTAGCATGACCACCGCTAACTCCCACAGAGCCCACGTTGTCTGACCGCTGTTTCTCTCCACAGGCCCCATGTGCTTGAAGTGACGCGGCTCTTCCAGAACGGTACGCTCCAACACAAAATATTTATCATATTAAAAACTCCTAAATGAGATTTAACGACTAATTTAATATAAAACATTTCTTTATTTACATGCAAACACAAAGCTTTTCGCCCTCCTGCTTCCTCTATTATCAGTTATTAATAAAACACTTCATCGTGCCGCAAAATCTGAAATACTGAGCTGAAACAAGAAATGGTTTGGATTTTTGTTACTATGTGATGTTAATTTATGTAAATAAAAAAAAAACAGTTTTCAAACTTACACAGATAATGACTCATTACTGATGAAACTACAACTGTTTGGTAGTAATAATAATAATAATAATAATAATAGCACCTAACCTGAGAACAACATCTCCTCTGTGAAGTTCGGTGGTGGCAGCATCATGCTGCAGGAGGGACGACATCATGAGAAAAAACATTTTATGGAAATCTAGAAGCATCATCTAGAACCATGAAGTTCAAAGTTTAATTTTTAAAATAAAGATACAGAATAATGGGGTGCTGTGGTGGCGCAGGGGCAAAGCATGACCCACGCTGAGGCCTTAGTCCTTGTAGCGGTGGTCGTAGGTTCGATTCCCGGCCTGGCGACGTTTGCCGCATGTCTTCCCCTCTCTGATTACCCTGTTTCCTGTCAAACTACTTTCAAATAAAGGCCACTAGAGCCAACAGAACCTTAAAAAAAAAGATACAGAATAATTATTGTAATCATGACTGATTTGAGAAAATGTTGATTTAAAACGGTTTGTGTTTATTTTTTAGGAAACTTTAAAAAAAACCTGATGCCTCGTTTCTGATTCAGTTACTGATTAATAAGCTGATTATTAATGTGTTTTTGCTTCAGTTCATCCCAAACCCAGAACCATTCCAGTGACTGTGATCAGCCGGAGCATGAAGACCAGGCTGCAGGCCGTGGACAGGAGGGTGAGGTGCTGCCGCTTGGTGGAGGGAGGCAGTACTGCAGGTTTCATAGCGGTTGTGTTGGCAGGAGAAACATAGAGGACAAGAAGTTAAAACACAAAGTAAACACAGACATGGCATCACGAGAATTATGATGTAAATAAAAGAAGCATGGGCCCGATTCTAAATATTAGGACCGTTCTTATGATTCCTGACTGGAAGCTGACTGAAGTGTTTGAGGAAGTTTAGCTCCTAATAAAGGAGGAGTGTGACTGATGATGCACTCGTTGGTTGTTTCTGCTCCTCCTGCAGATCCAGAGACTGAATGAGCTGCTGCCTCAGATCAAACTGCGGCGCCATGAGAAGCTGCAGCAGGTGGGTTCTCCGTCCAGGTGCTGCCGCTGCCCGACCCGCAGCTCAGCGGTTCACCAGTTCTGTTTCCTTTCCCAGGAAATCGAATGTCTCAACCAGAAGCTGAGCTTCCTTCACAGGAAACTGCAGGTGAGAAACGATTTCTGAGAGCCTGGCTTTGTTTTATTACAGATATTTAAAATATTCCTGTTCTCATGTTCACTGCTTTTCTCTGCTTCAGGAGGCCGAATCCCACCGCTGGAGAGGAGCCTTGACCAGAGCGCCTCTGTGGTGACCGACGGGTCAGAGTGGGATTATAATCTGATTACTGTTTATGCGTCATAATCTGATTACTGTTTATGCGTCATAATCTGATTACTGTTTATTAATCATATTCTGATTACTGTTTATGAGTCATAATCTGATTACTGTTTATTAATCATAATCTGATTACTGTTTATTAATCATAATCTGATTACTGTTTATGAGTCATAATCTGATTACTGTGTTTATGACAGTGTTGTATAGTAACGAAGTAAAAATACTTCACTACTTTACTTAAGTATATTTTGGAGTACTTCATACTTTCCTCGAGTATGAAAATTTTTGATGACTTTCACTTTTACTTCACTATATTTCCGAACTTAATTGCGTACTTTTACTCCGATACATTTTCAATGTGTGGTTTAGTTACTCGTTACAAAAAAGCGAGAGAGAGAAACAAAGTGTTTTGACCCCATCTACTGATTGAGTGATGCATAAGAGTTTGAGTTTTGTAAGATATTCGGTGACATAACACTTAATAAACGTAAACATGCAGCAAGTAGTTTTTGGGTTTTTTTTTAACCTTTGTCAAACAGCAGAGGGCGCTGCTGCATTCATATTTACTCAATGGGTGTAATTCATATTCCTTTATCTAACCAGGTAAACCCCGTTGAGATCTAGATCTCATTTTCAAGAGGGACCTGAGCAAAAAATTTGCAATACATAGCAACCTGGTTACAAGATAAAAACAATTAATACATATGCACAAGTATAAAACAATAAAAACAATGACACTGTTTCATAGAATCTTGTTGCCTATCTTTAATTTTTTTTTTTATGTCTCTTCTCTACCGGAAAACAAGCCATTTAAAGGTGGGATGTTCTCACAATCTGCGAAAAATAAAAATGAATAAAAACCAGAAAGATTCGACATGAAGATGACAGAAAAAGAGCTACAGAAAATAAAACAATTGAAATCTGTACTGCTTTAAATGAACCCTTAGCTTTTTCTTTATCTTGAATATGTTTATCTGTATTTGTTTTTTCTTGAGGCAGAACAAATGAGGCATAACTCTGTCGTTATACAGTGTGTCTGCGAATAAAGTTAAAAAAAAAAACAACATCCGCCCCCCTCTCCCTCCCCCTCACCCAACAGACTTCTTGTGGCTTTGACGTGAAGCTGTGATGTCACTCATCCTGTCTGTGACATCACAGGCGCCTGTCTTTATATTCCCAGATTCCACAGAGAAATTCATTTGCAGTCTTCAATCTCAAACAAAACTCAACGATGGCGCGACGAAATGTATTGATGGAGAACGTGGAAAGTTTGGAGAAGAGCTGCCGGAAGCTTACAAAAGACAACAAGAAGCTTCAGAAAACTGTCGAAGATCTGAGGCTGAAGATTGAGCGACTGACTGCCAGGAAAAAAGATACCTGGCAGGTAGAGAATGAAAGGCTGATCAACAAAAATGATTATTTTAAAAAACAATTCAGCACTTTGAATAGTGAATTGGACGAGGCTAAAGGGACAATTGAACAACTAAAATCAGAAAGCAAAGCCTTGTCAACTCATAATAGGAAGATACAATGGGGAACAATGGTAGATAAAAGAAACTTTAACAAATCAATGAAAGAGAAATCGCAACAGTTGTACTGGATTGGCAAGGTGAACGAAGAGCTAAATCAAGAAATTGCTGGACTTAAATTGAAGATGGACAAACTTAAAGCCAGGGAAGAAAATTCAAAGGTTGAGCCACAAGACAAAGAAAAGATGGACAAAACAGAGACTCAGACCCTGGAAGAAGAAACTAAAGAAGAGAAATCAAATATATTTCAGACAATTGGGAGAACGTTCATCAAAATGTACCAATCAGGGACTTTGAGGTATTGGGTGCCACCCTGGATATTTTAATTTCGAAATAACATTAAATAACGACCACAAAAGCAGGGTAAGACTCAGATGAAGCTTGAGATCAGAGGCAGAAATCTGCGGCTTCCAGAGGGAGGAACGGACATCAGAAGACCGTGACCACCGCAGGCTCCTAGGAGTCTCACAGATCCTTTCCAGGACTGTGTCTCCGACCCGCCTGCTGGAAACTATCCGTCGGACAGTCGAACCTCGGATTCAGGAAGAGCAGTGTGGTTTTCGTCCTGGTCGTGGAACACTGGACCAGCTCTACACCCTGCAGGGTCCTGGAGGGTGCATGGGAGTTCGCCCAACTAGTCTACATGTGTTTTGTGGACTTGGAGAAGGCGTTCGACCGTGTCCCTCGGGGAGCCCTGTGGGGGATTCTTCAGGAGTATGGGGTACCGGGCCCTTTGATACGGGCTGTCAGGTCCCTGTATGACCGGTGTCAGAGTCTGGTCCGCATTGCCGGCAGTAAGTCGGGCTCGTTTCCGGTGAGAGTTGGACTCCGCCAGGGCTGCCCTTTGTCACCGATTCTGTTCATTATTTTTATGGACAGAATTTCTAGGCGCAGCCAAGGTGTTGAGGGGATCCGATTTGGTGGCCTTAGGATCTTGTCTCTGCTTTTTGCAGATGATGTGGTCCTTTTGGCTTCATCAGATCGTGATCTGCAGCTCTCGCTGGAGCGGTTCGCAGCCGAGTGTGAAGCGGCCGGGATGAGGATCAGTGCCTCCAAATCCGAGGCCATTTTTTTGAGCCGGAAAAGGGTAGAGTGCCTTCTCCAGGTCAAGGGGGGTGTCCTGCCCCAGGTGGAGGAGTTCAAGTATCTCGGGATCTTGTTCACGAACGGGGGAAGAAGGGAACGGGAGATCGACAGGCGGATTGGCGCAGCGTCTGCCGTCAAGCGGGCGCTGTACCGGTCCGTCTTGGTGAAGAGAGAGCTGAGCCAAAAAGCGAAGCTCTCGATTTACCGGTCGATCTACGTTCCCACCCTCATCTATGGTCATGAGCTTTGGGTCATGACCGAAAGAACGAGATCACGGATACAAGCGGCCGAAATGGGTTTTCTCCGTAGGGTGGCTGGGCTCTCCCTTAGAGATAGGGTGAGAAGCTCAGTCATCCGGGAGGGACTCAGAGTAGAGCCGCTGCTCCTTCACATCCAGAGGAGCCAGTTGAGGCTCGGGCATCTGGTCAGGATGCCTCCTGGACGCCTCCCTGGTGAGGAGTACCGGGCACGTCCCACCGGGAGGAGGCCCCGGGGAAGACCCAGGACACGCTGGAGGGACTATGTCTCTCAGCTGGCCTGGGAACGCCTCGGGATTCCCCCGGAAGAGCTGGAAGAAGTGGCCAGGGAGAGGGAAGTCTGGGCCTCCCTTCTGAAGCTGCTACCCCCGCGACCTGACCCTGGATAAGCGGAAGAAGATGGATGGATGGATAAATTGCTCCTTCGAAGCCGGAGTCCGATACGCCTGCGGTTTCCAGCGGGAGAGACGGACATCAGAAGACCGTGGCCACGGCAGGCCCCTAGGAGTCTCACATCTTTTCCAGGACTGTGTCTCCGACCCGCCTGCTGGAAACCAACGGCTGACAGGACGTCTGTGAAGGGGGGACAAGTGAGTAGCGTTTAAATTAAAAAGTGAGCGAACGATTGAGGGTCTTTGGGGTGTAAAACCCCATGAATCCTAGGCACTGATTGGTAACAGAAGGACTGAGAAATCCGTAACAGAAGGACGGCGGAGTCCGCGTAAACTGAAAAACCCGTAATACCAAGTGTGTGTGTGAGTGTGAGAGTACTTGGAGGAATTTAAATACCACTAGGTATTTGTCCTCATACCAAACGGCAGGAGTGCAAACGGTGAACCTCTGGTGGATGCATGTAGGCAAGAATTTCCCACCTGAAAAGGTTGAAGAGGGAATTACCACAACAGGGGATTGATCACCGTCCTGCTAAGAATTTATCCAGTCTTTTAGAGTCCACCCTATGTGTTTTTAAGACTGGAACAAAATTGACTAATTTGCTCAAAATGGGAAAAGGGAATAGCAAATTAACACCGAAAGATAAACTCCAGTGTAAGGACTGGAAGTTTATGGAAAGACAAAACCCTAACTCAGTAAAGAATTTAAATTGATAGAAAAATATTACTTTCAGGGCCAATTAAACACTCACAAAAACTGACTGAGTTATAGGATGAAGTACGACAGAAAACAAAAATCAAATCAATAAAAGATGAGTAGTGAAGGAATGGGTGAGTTAGAAAAGTGGATGGAGGAGCTAAAAAGAGAGAAGAAGGCAATCAGAAAAGTTAGGATAAAACAGGAGAGCAAGAAGAGTGAAGCAGATCAGGCAGCAGAGCAGGGAGGAGCTCAGGTAGGAGTTATAAGAAAAAAGCAATGTCAAATTTATTTATATAGCACTTTAAAAACAGGCATAAAACTGCACCAAAGTGCTGCACAAGAATGACAATAACACAAATGAATAAAAACAGAGTATCAAAACACTAGTTCAATTAAATGCCAAGGAATAAAAATGAGTTTTAAGAAGCGATTTAAAATGATCCAGGCTGTGGGCAGATCTAATTTGGAAAAGTAGATTGTTCCATAGAAGAGGAGCAACAACAGAAAAAGCCTGATCTCCTTTCCTCTTAAGCAACCAAATACAGAAAGAAAATAAAAAGAAGATTTTGAAGATATAGAGTATAGATAAATAAATAAATGATTTAGTAAACAAAATGAAAAATAATGAATTATCTAAAAGCTGGAAAGAAAAGTAGGTCTGTCTGACAGTAGAGAAGTCATTATCATCGCATAAGGCAAGATTTTGATGTAGTTTTAGTTTTCTAAATTCAGAGAACAGTTTTCTCTTTAGAGTGGCTTGTTTAAGTAAGCAAATGATTTATGAGGAATGAAAAAATATGGGAAGTTTTAAACGTTTCACAACTGCAAAGAAAATAATAATTTGGTGTTGTGATGCCTTGAGTGGACATCCAGAGATGTTGACAAGTAAGTGTTAAGATGCCAACCTGAACATTATCCAGCTGAATACCTCAATTTAGGCTTTGATGAGAGGGGGAGGATAGGGGGGGTGTTATCTTTACTTTTCCCACACACACTCACACACATAATGCAACGTGATTGGATTTGGGGAGAAGGGCGTGATTAATTTGCCATACAAAGAAACCTGGAATGGAGTAGTGGAACGGAGTGGCAATGTAATCACAATGCACTGTAAGCTATGTAATGTGTTTTGAGGCAGTTGACCAAAATCCCGGACGATTTTTAGGTCTGAAAAGTAGGACATGTCCGGGAAAAAGAGGACGTCTGGTCACCCTACCATCGAGGTAACTTCTTATGAAATGGTTATAATCCTCCTGTTTCAGTAACTATAGCTTGGTCACTAGGCACTACTGTATTGTGAAACGTTGACCATAAATGAACTTTGTTTGGCATTGTTTCAGTTCCATACATGGTGTATTTAGCTTAGGCTTAATGTTGACTGTAGCAGGCTACCTAGACTCCTCTGTTCAAGGGGGACAGAAGCCATAGCGATAGCAATTTAGACTAAATTTAACGAATATAGGAAAGGCATGCAAGTTCAAAACCAGGTTTACAGATGCCAATAAGCTGCATTTCCCTCCCAATTCTTTTTTTCTTTTGCATAATGACCAGTTGTGTGCACCACCTACTGACTGTAGCATTGACTGATTCACTGATTTGTGAAGTAGAGTAATCGTAACAGATCTTTTTCTTCATGTTGGCCGCATTTTCTGTACTATTTATTTTTCTCATTTTCAGCACTGACCTTACTTGAAGGGAAAACTTAAGGCTTACAAAAACTTTGTATTTTCTGTCCTGGAGGGTTTACTAAGAAGCTGGTTCAGTTGTAAAGCAGGTTAAGTTAACCTTGTGCTATAGGTAAAGCACCTAATTTTCTTAACTAAATGATGCCTGCAGGTATATCTATTAGCAGGTTTAATTTTGCCTGCACTTGGTTGTGTACATTATTTTAAGTGTATTTGACAAGTTTACCAAAATATAAGAAATGTCATTCAAACTTGCCTTGTTTTACTTTTTACTTGTACTTTTCATTACATTACTTGAGTACATCCATTTTTACAGTAATTTCCATACTTAAGTACAAGAAGTTTCAGATACTTTAAGACTTTAACTCAAGTAACATTTCAGTCAGTGACTTCGACTTTTACCAAAGTCATATTTTGGAGAGGTACTTATACTTTTACTTGACTCTGAGATTTCAGTACTTTATACAACACTGGTTTATGAATTATAATCTGATTACTGTTTATTAATCATAATCTGATTACTGTATTTATGAATCATAATCTTATTACTGTCTATGAATTATAATCTCAGGCAGCCCGCTGCTCTTATCCAGTCCAGGTACGGCCTCCAGGTAGCTGCAGCCTCTTGGCGCCATCTAGTGGATGACTGAAGGAAGCAGCAGACAGAAGAAAAACTCCCCCACAAGAAAAACAAAACCCATCAACATGTAAGATAAAAGGAAAATATTGATTACAGTAAAAAAATTATATACTGAAATATTTAGCAAAACAGAGAAGTTTTCCATTTATATGATGTCATGTATGTGACAGTTTTTTACTTCTTTTTTTTTTTTAAATTAATTTCCGGCACATTTTTTACAACAATAGAAAAAAAAACTTCTTAGTGTAACATAAGATTGTGTTGAAATGACTCTTTATTTAAATACACATGGATTAAAATCAATTAAATTCCTTCATATATATTGTAACAAATCAAATTATTCTCTGTGCTTAACCTTTTTTTACCCACAGGATACTTTATTTTATTGTGACGTCACAATATGAATAATTATATACATTTTATTTAATACTTTTCCAAGTAGCATCTTCTGCATTCAATCATTTTAATACATCAGACACTGAAGAGCTTCGTGTTAGGAAAACACACACACACTCACATGCAACACACACACACGCACACACACTCACACACGCACACACACTCACACACGCACACACACAACATTAGTATATCAACAGGAGTGTCATGGCGAAAGCCGTAATTCTTCATTGGTAAAAGTAAATGTTCGGTCTCTGCTGGACGGGACCTATAAAAAACAAACTGTAGCGACGCAGCGGTGCTGGTGAACGACCCGAACGTGTCGGGTCAGCACCACTTTGTGCTCTAACTGGACTTCAGGCAGAGTTTCTCAGGTATTATCCTCAGAGGAGACGCGTTCACCGTGTTCAGGTAGGGGAACAGTTTCTGACTGAATGAGTGTGTGAAGGTGTGAAGGTGTGTGTTGGTGTTGAGGTCGAAGAACACCAGCTTCCCCCGGTTCCAGTCCAGATGGACTCTGATCCGGCTCAGCTTTCTCATCGGTTCCAGAACTGTGGACGGTTCCGACAGGGCCCGGGCCATGTACTGACCGTCAATGCAGCCGATTCTCCACAGACGGCTGGGATGGTTTCCTTTCCTCTGGACGTCCTGCGAGGCGACGCCCACAAACCAGTCTGTGTTGTCTCCAACCTCAACGTCCCAGCTGTAGGTTCCCGTCATGAAGCCCTCCGAGCCCAGGACGATGCGGAAGAAGTCGAACCTCTCCGGGTTGTCGGGAATGTTCTGCTTCTGGCCGCATCTCACGCTGGTCAGGTCTTCAGACAGGATGAGCTCAAAGTTGGCGCTGTTTGGATCCAGAACCACAGGAGTGTAGGACACCAGATGCTTCATCTTGTTCCAGATGTTGAAGCTCAGGTTGCCCAGGTGTTTGGCCACATCTATCAGGGCTCCAGAGACAGGCTGAGGATTCTCCAGCAGGAGGCGCTGTTGGATGGTTTCTGCAGCAGTCCTAAAGCTCTGCAGCATTACAGCATCCTGAGCCTTTATCAGTCCCTCTGTGTCTTTTATTGTCTGTGAAAGAGCAGCGATCTCTCTACTCAGGGCGTCGATCTTTAGGCTTAACTTCTGAGTTTTCTCGCTTTCTTCTGTCCTCAGAGCAGAAATCCTGGAGTCTTCCTCCTTGTGGAGAAACAGGTGAAGCTTCCTGAACTGCTCCTTGATCCGTCCCTCGGCTTGTTGGGCCTGGAGCTTAATGTATTCAGCTGTCTGATCCAGGTTTCCCTTCTCGTCTTTGAACACCTTCAGTTTGTCCAGCAGCGGCATCAGGGCCTTTCTCAGCTCATTTCTCTGACCCTGAGCTACTTCATTAACAGGTTGGAGTTTGTGTCCATGATGATCACCTGAATGCTGACAGACGAGACATAAAAGTTCATTATCATCCACACAGAACAGCTTGAATCTCTCACCATGCAGCCGGCAGCAAACCTCTGGTTTTGTAACTTCCTTCTTTCTTGTCAACAGGAATCTCTCACAGAGCATTTTTAAAGCCAGGTTGCATGGAGGGTCACTTGTAGTAGATTCGTCTTTACAAAGTGGACACTCCAGTTTCTTCTTCTCTTCCCACCAGTTTTTCAGGCAGAGTCGGCAGAAGCTGTGGCTGCAGAACAAGACAACTGGATCCCTGTAAACGTCCTGACAGATGGTACAACTGAGGTCCTCCTCCATTGTGAGAGGCATTGCTTCTTGTCTTTTCAGTTAAAACTCAGTCCAACAGCTTACCAATCACACATCCACACACTGGAGCAGCGCTGGCCGTAAAACTCCCATCAGTGCTGAGGTGCTGTTCCCTGCTCTGTGCGTCCTCTCAGTGGATCTTGTTGGGTGGAGTTAGTTTGAATCATGCAAGTTGTTCTTATGTTCATGCTGATGAGGAAGTAGGACGGCTGTTTACTGGCAAACCTCCAGTATGAAGAGCAGGGTGTCGCTTTTGTCTCCATCAACAGTCTTTATCTTGACAGATTTGTTAGAGTATTTAGCTCATCTTTGAGGCATTTCAGATTTTATGGCTGTGTTTCTTTCAATCAAAGTCACTTCCTAAGATTCCTTACAGTGATTTTCTATCAGAGCTGGAAAAACCCTAAGAGCTTTGAACAACATTTTATGACGTTTTACCAACTTGCAGCCAACCTAGTTACTTACACTCAGTCTGAGGCTTTAAAATTTCAGAGCACTTTTATAGAATGACGTTATTTTGACAGAAAAGGTCATTTTTCTTCATTTGATCAATGCTGCTATAAAAATACCGTAAAACTGGGTTTAAACGCAACAGCCTGTTGCTTTTACAGCCACATTTTTATCAGATGAAAACAAAGATTTTCTTCCGCATAAGTGTTTATCTTCAATCTCTGGTTTCTCTGCATGACTGCTTAAAAATTGACTTCATGACAACAGGATTGACAGCTTTTCATCTCAACAAAACCAAAAGATGTGGCTGTTCTCACAGGATGCAACGTAAAATAGAAATAACTTTAAATGTATGAGGAGATATGCACAATTCTTTGCTTATTTATTTACTTCACTTTGGATCATTTAAATCTGTTTATGTTCAAATGTTTATTAAAACAGAAGCTCATGTCATAAAAAGTGTTTTTCAGATACTGAATACTGGAAGCTGTTTTCCCAGAAAGCAAAAACTGGTGAGAAAGTATGTTCCCAAACACGCCTGATGGTATTTATGAAACATTTATCACATCTAGTAACTGGGTTACATGACATGCACAGAAATACCTGCTAACAGGAGCGTCACCTCACCACAGCAGAGATGACGTGTGTGTTGGAAAATTCCCTTTTGTATGAAGAATAGTTATATAATGATGGAAAATTATTGATCATTACAGCTGAATTGGTTGTCTGCATAATTTCACTGTTTTAGGTGAGACACTAATCACCAGATGGGGATGTGGCCTGTGCTGATCAATCATTTCCAGTTAAACAGGAAGAAACTAACCTATTAAAACTCCAGTCAGGTTTCAGTCTAATGCATCCCAACCAGCAGCCTTCCTCTGGAAACATCCTGTTTTACAGTTTTCCAGCTCCTCCAACTGGGCTGCTGATGTTTTTCACATATGTACCGTAGCCATGCGCACCTTGTTTTCCTACATTAACCTACTCAGCAGCGCATTCATTTTATTAGTATGCTACTTTTTAAATAGCAGCACAGTTTTATTTTCCTTACCGTGCGGCCTATTACTCTTATTTTTTACCTTTGTGTGAATCTGCATGCTCCCATTTTCCCTAACCATTTACCACTGTGACACCCAAATCTTCCCCACTGTGGGACAATAAAGCACATTTATTTTCTATTCATTTTTCAGGCTAAACTGGCCAGTATGAAAATCCAGGGTTGCATGAAGGATTAACTAGTATTCAATAGTTTTCCCACAACAAACTCGGACTTTGTCTGCAGAAATGCTGCAGAAAATCCTTTAAATGTAAAACTATTGAGCCTACGGACCAAAGACTTTTCAGCCATGAGGAACCTAAACGACAAAATGTTTCTTCCAACAACTTGTGGGCATTCATAAAAACAGCAGCAAAGATGCACATTTTGTAGCTAAACAGTTAAAGGTGGAACTGCAAGGCTACTCTTAGATCCTGAACTGACAGTCACGCTGACATGAGGTGTTAAAGGACGAGCTGGGAAACATGTTGGCATGCGTCCACAAGCATTAAAAGGTATGACGTCAGACGAGATGAAACATTCTTGAACAGAAAACAAAGAGCTGGAGGGAAACCAGGCCTCCAGGTATGCTTCCAAAAACTGACATGATCACATCAGGAATCTGTTAATTAGTCCTGGGAAAAACAAAAGACTAAGAAATAAAAAAAGATTGAGTGAGGATGTCATTTGATCAGTTGAGATCAACGATGGAGTCTATGGAGGAAGGACCTGCGACCACGCTGGTTTGTGCATATGGGACGCAGCCATCTGCCACTGAGGCAGCGCTGCAGTTCAGTGCCTCCAGCAGTGGAGAAAAAAGTTGGAGCACAACGACTTCTGGTTCTGCAAGGTGCAGTCACTGGTTTATCAGTATCCATGGCTACCAGTACATCATGAAGGATAAAGAACAACCAATCAGAGAACAGGTTGTTGAAAAATGTAGCTTTTTGGTAATCAGACAAGGTGGACACCAAATACTGCACATCACCACAAACACACTGTCCCCACTGTGAAGCATAGTGGTGGCAGCATGATGCTGGTTAAGGTAGAAGGTAAACTGAAACTCTGGAACACTTGGCTTCCATCTGCCAGAGAACCACTTCTTCAGATAACATTTATTTTCCAGAAAGTCGACGACCCAAAATCTCCAGTTAAAGCTGCACAAACAGAGATGGTTTGTTCTGGACAGGCCTAGTCAAAGCCCAGACCTATTGACACCTGATCCCCCATCAACCTAGCAGAGCTGGAAGAGTTTATCAGGAAGAAATGAGAAAAGCCGGCAGCATTCAGATAAGCAGCCAGCCTGAGACCAACCCACACTGACTGCTGCTGGGACGGCAGCCAGAGGCGCAAATAAATACTGACGGGCTGAAGACTAATGCAATCACCTATTTTATGTTACATATTTCAGTTTAATGTAGGCGATCTTTCATACATTTTTATCTAGAGCCACAAATTGTGCAATTCTGATCAATGGAAATGCAGCTGTTGAAACCTGAGACACACAGACACACACGCCCACACGCCTACACACACACACCCTTACACACACACACACACACACACACACACACCTCTACCCGGCTTTGTGCTAACAAAGACCCAATAGCCAGCCTTGAGCCGGTACTGGCTGGACTGGAATCACGGCGGCGCTGAGCCGCTAAACCAGGAAGGTGGAGCTGACTGAGCAGCCGGATGAGCAGCCGTCTGCTGCTGAATGGAGTTTTGTCCTTTTGTTTCTTTTCTGTTTGTCTTGTGATGAAATATGAACAGTGAGAAAACCTCCAGCTGTCTTAATGTCTATTCTGTTGTGGGATGTTCCCAAAGTGGAGCCACACTGGACATTTGACATCAAGTGTGTGTAACAGGAAGTTTTTGTTACTTTCCTCTTGATTGTCAAATTCCTCATAGATAATTTTGGTTTTCATTTCCTGCAATGAATTTACGGCTAGTGGGAACAACATTTCAGCATGTCACAAATACCTTCTAAACAATATGTTCTGGTCAAATGTTTGTCTGGAATGAAAGCTGTTTTATCTGTGATTCTACAAAAAACAGAAGCAAAACAATTAAAGAACCTTTAATAATAATATTAAACTGGATGAAACTAAAAAGTTACATTTAATCAGTTATTGCAGTGAAATAACTATACCCTTTGGTTTATTGTTTGTAATGGAACAGTTGCTTTATTTACAATATTAAAGCAATAAAAACATTAATCTGTTTGCATTTAAAATCAATAAAAACTTGTTACAAAACTGTTGGAGAGTTTGAGCTCAGGTATTTCCATTCCTTCCTCTTGATAAATACTCAGCATAAATCTCCAGCGGAGATGACTCGGAGGTTTTGCGTTTGGCTCAAACAAACAAAACTAGGAATAAAGCACAAGTCAGGTTTGTTTTATATAACACATTCAAAAGAATGACCACTATCTAAACTTCATTTTTAAAATAGAATCTCAGCAGTTAAGGTTTGACAACATCGACCTACATAAGACATAACTTGTCAAGGCTCCACCCCTTCCATGAAACGCCTGAGGTACTCCTGTAATCACAAGTCCTTCCTCCTTGACTTGAACATAAAAAACATCCAGCAAGCCTCACTCAGATTAAACTGCCAGGATCTGCTCAGAGACCAGAGTTTAGCAGGAACTTTGGATGCTTGAAGCCAGAAGAAATGCCTCCAAAATCTCTGGACTTGTATTGCCCCATCTGTAAGGACATCTTCAGAGATCCTGTTGATTTGCTTTGCAGCCACAGCTTCTGCAGAGAGTGTTTGAATAAATGGTGGAAAGACAAAATATCCCCAAACTGTCCGATCTGCAGGAGAATATCGTCAATCAACAATGGCATTTCTAGAGAGGTTTGCTGCCGCCTGCATGGTGAGAGATTCAAGCTGTTCTGTGTGGATGACAAGGAACTTTTATGTCTCGTCTGTCAGCATTCAGGTGATCATTATGGGCACAAACTCCAACCTGTTAATGAAGTAGCTCAGGGTCGGAGAAATGAGCTGAGAAAGGCCCTGAGGCCGCTGCTGGACAAACTGAAGGTGTTCAAAGACGAGAAGGGAAACCTGGATCAGACAGCTGAATACATTAAGCTCCAGGCCCAACAAGCCGAGGGACGGATCAAGGAGCAGTTCAGGAAGCTTCACCTGTTTCTCCACAAGGAGGAAGACTCCAGGATTTCTGCTCTGAGGACAGAAGAAAACAAGAAGACTCAGAAGTTAAGCCTAAAGATCGACGCCCTGAGTAGAGAGATCGCTGCTCTTTCACGGACAATAAAAGACACAGAGGGACTGATAAAGGCTCAGGATGCTGTAATGCTCCAGAGCTATAGGACTGCTGCAGAAACCATCCAACAGCGCCTCCTGCTGGAGAATCCTCAGCCTGTCTCTGGAGCCCTGATAGATGTGGCCAAACACCTGGGCAACCTGAGCTTCAACATCTGGAACAAGATGAAGCATCTGGTGTCCTACACTCCTGTGGTTCTGGATCCAAACAGCGCCAACTTTGAGCTCATCCTGTCTGAAGACCTGACCAGCGTGAGATGCGGCCAGAAGCAGAACATTCCCGACAACCCGGAGAGGTTCGACTTCTTCCGCATCGTCCTGGGCTCGGAGGGCTTCATGACGGGAACCTACAGCTGGGACGTTGAGGTTGGAGACAACACAGACTGGTTTGTGGGCGTCGCCTCGCAGGACGTCCAGAGGAAAGGAATTCATCCGACTCGTCTGTGGAGAATCGGGTGCCTGAAAGGTAAATATGTGGCCCGGGCCCTTTCAGAACCGTCCACGGTTCTGCCAGTGAGCGGACAGCTCAGCAGGATCAAAACCATTCTGGACTGGAACAGAGGGAAGCTGATGTTCCTCGACCTCAACACCAACACCGTCATTCACACCTTCACTTGTTCCTTCACTGAGAAGCTGTTTCCTTACTTTAACTCTGCTCATGCGTCGCCGTTGAAGCTGATACCTGAAAATGTGTCTCTCAGGTTGAACTAACCAGACAGCAAAGCTGCTAAAACCTCCAGCCGCTTTAAGAGGATCAGTGCAATGATACCAAAACAGAGCAGAAAGGATTCAACTCTGATTTTATTGTTAAGAAATGCTTTTACTTTGTTTTCTCATAACATTTCAACCACATTTTATTTTACTGTATAGATTGAAGTATCTTCATATGGACAGTTTAAGTGACTCAAACTGAAATAAAGCTGTTGATCAAATAAACATTTGTGAAAACTGTCTTTATTTGAAGTGAATCATGCAGCGATGTTCTGACAGTATGGAAGTCATCTAATGAAGACAATGTTCCACAGAAAACTTGTCCTCCATTTTTAACTTCAGATCCGGTCCAACCCGATCCGACCCGACTGACTAGCTCTTCTGAGGCCCGCAGCTGAATTAAACCCAGCATATCATTTTAATTTATTTCAATTAATGAAGCTTTTAGTGCTTTCGTTTTTATCCAGCATCTTCCAGCTCCATCTTGCTGCTTGTTGTCTCTGCAGGGCGAGTCAGGGGGAGAAGATCGACTCTCTGCTGCTGGTTGGTTGAATCTCTCCGCTCCTATATTTAGACTATAAACACATTAACACAATGTTTTCTGTAGTCTTCTGTTCTGTGTGAGCTCCAGGCTTGTTAAAGCTTCAAGAGCTTCTGAGCCAAACATGCTTCAGCTCCCGGTCAGCAGCAGGCATTCAGCCTTCAGAAAGGATTTTATTTATGCGTAAAAGTGAAAATGTCTGCACTTATCCACCAAGGATAGTCAGGAGTATAAATTGTAATCCATAAAAATGACGGACAGGCTTTACATTTTTCCATCATTTAAAAAATAAACTGTCAAATAAAAAACAGAGCGTCTACTTTCTACTGCAAATATTTTATTACACAGAAAATAAGACAAAACTAACTTACAGGGACCTTTTCAGCAACATGTAGGAGCTAATTATCACTAAGTAGTTCTTGAATATTCATAGAGGACCATTTCCACTGGCTTTAAGTGGCATGTAAAAGTATTCACACCCCTTGACCTTTTCCATGAATTGTCACATTACAACCACAAACATAAACATATTTCACTGGAATTTTATGTGAAAGTCCAAAACAAAGTTCTAATCAACTGTTATATTAAAAGAAAGTTATACATAATTAAAAACAGTTTTTCCTTCTATTCAGGCCTGTTTTCTCTCAGCTGTGTAATCTGACCCACAGGACAAATATAAAAGACTCTTCAGAACGTTGAAGATGAATGTGTGAACAGCTGAAGGGCTGACGATGATGTGTAAAGACACAGAACCAGTCGGAGCAGCTGGGGCTGTTTGGAGCGGCGCAGCTTCCCAGTATCGCTTCTCATCACCAGTAAAATATGCAGAAGTAAATTAAAACCTGTTGGCTTTAAAACAAACAAACTTTTTTGGCATCAGAATCTGTTTTTCAGGTTGCTCACTGAAAAGTCCATCCATCCCTCTGACGTTCAACAATGAGGTCTGGCTTGGTTATAAATAACTATTAGTACCTGCTGAGGGAAATGATCAACAAAAGCAGTAATTAAATGAGAGTGGCCAAGGCAGAGCGTCATCTGATGAGGAAAATGATGAGCACATAGTTGAGTCTATAAATACCACCTGATGAGGCCTCGATGTTAAAAGCTGCACAACGAACAAACAACTTCAATAACCCAGGAGTTTATTGACAGACAGATTTCATCCTCAGTTCAATGTTTCATCAATATCCTCACTAGGTGAGCTGCACTCACCTGAACTAAGAAAAAAAGAGAATACTGGTGAAATATAATAAACTGGTAAAAAATATAACAGGAATAAAACCAATAACATGATTCAATGATGTTCAACATGAATTATGAATGTTGAGAAATCAGGAAATTAGAAACAGAAACGCCTGCATGAGTTTCAGAGGTCAGAGGTCAGCCTGATCTCTGGTTTACAGCTGGAAGAACTGAAGCTGACTCTAGATATACAACTCTAGATCTGTAACTCTAGATCTATAACCCTAGATCTGTAACTCTAGATGTATAACTCTAGATCTGTAACTCTAGATGTATAACTCTAGATATATATCCCTAGACCTATAACTCTAGATCTAAAACTCTGTGAATGAGAAGTTTCCTATTGAAATAGAAATCCCAGTTCTTCAGGTCGGGCTGGAACCAGTTGAGTTCTGGACCTGAGAGTCTGGCCCAGTTCTCCAGTCTGTTCAGTAACATAATCAGAACCAGAACCAGCTGTGTGGTTTTTCCACCGTCTGACTGGACAGACAGCTCAGTTTTGCTGAAACCACTGGCTGTATCTTTAAGAACTTTTCTCAGATTATTTTTTAAGGAGACCCAGAGATCTTGGGGTTAAACTAGAGCTTGTGTACAAGACAATGTTGAGTGTTTTCACTTTTCATCTCCTCAGCTGGTTTGGTCACATGAGCTGCAGACTAACAGACAATCTTTTAAGAAGACTTTCAATGGCAGGTAAAATATCAGGTAAATGGTGTTGAAACCAGTGATGTGCGGTGAGGTTCATAGCTGGTGAGGCACTGACGTCATCAGAATCAGATTTGCAAATAGATGCATAGATTGACAGCAGTTTACAGGTTATGTTTCACTTCTGCATCCTTACACATACAAACTGTAGCTCACAAAATCTATCGCTGCACTTGACTTGCTTCCCGAATCGTTTAGCCTAGCTCGCTGTCACTTACTCGGCAGTTGAGGAGTGAACAAGACGAACGTCTGGGATCTTGAGCGCCCCCTGCCATGAGGCAAGAGAACTGCCTGCCTCACCTCGAACCTGTTCTCTGCCGTTTATAATCGCTCATTACACGAAACACGTTACACAAACACAGTTGGTGACAAAAAGCACTGTACATTATATACATAAGCTAAATTATTGGAAATAAGTTCACATATTAAATTTGTTTAAACCATTTTATTGACGCCGTACAGCAACATGCTCTCTCCGCTTAGCAGCCAGCGCAGAGCCAGGGGTTGCGCAATCCAATGTGAGGCAGAGCTCGCTGCTGCCTCACCGGCATCGCTTCCAAGCATTTGAATGGGAAAATAAGAAAATTCAGCGATTTTGAACAAATAAAAATCGAAATTGGTGAAGCTACATGAAAAATAAATATTTTTTAGTACAAACCACCGGATGAATATAACAATTTAAATTACTTTATGATTATATATTTTCTTTCTTTCCATGATGGCTGGTGAGGCACTGCCTCACCTGCCTCCCCTGACCGCACGTCACTGGTTGAAACCAAAAACAACTCTGTCTCAACTGTTTGATGGCAGGAATATTTCAGCAGAGAGCGTCCATCCTCTTTATTCATCAGTTTGAACCTCTGAGCTCATGAAGGTTTTACTGTTTTCCTCTGGTAACTAAGAACATCTATTAGAAATCATTTATTGACAGTGCAATAATTATTCTTAACCAAACTAAATGATAACATTTACCTATAGCAAGTGTTTTACTCGATGTACAAATTGTTGATATTGTGACTCTATGAATGAGTTTTATTTTATTGTTTTAGAGTCAAATGAAAATTTCCACCTTGATACATTAAATAGTTTCATCTTATTTTTCCTGTACATAGGACTCTACCAACAAAAAGTCTCTTAGAATAACATACATGGCACCATAAAAGCAAAAATGTAAATTTTTCCTTGTATTTGTTTAAGAACCAGATTAGTTATTCTTCTGTGAATCTAATTCATTTGTTTGTTGTTGACTTTTGCTCAATTAAGTTTCTCATGCATACATTGTAAATGGCATTTTTATTATGTTGCTTTTCATGTCTCCTTATTTTTTTATTCCTCCTAAAATAAAAAGGAGAAATAATAATAGTGATGGAGATATATAGGTATTTTTTATAATGTATAAATGTCTTGTTTATTTCATTTAATTAGCTCTACATTAGAAAATGTAAAAGTATTGTGTTTTATTAGAGAATGTATTTTTTTATGGTGCCAATAATGCCGGGATTAATAGTAAATAATAAAGACTTTGTGCTGTTGTCATTTAGTGATGTAGTTATATTAGTTGTGTTACCACCCCACGCCACTAGAGGCAGTATCAGGCCAGAAAAGATGCAACTAAGGAGTAGATTTAGAAGTACACAGAAAGCTACAGAAGTTGTTAAAAACTGTGAGCTGCGCTGAAGTAAATAAAAGTTCAGTTCAGTTTAGTTTAGTTCAGTTCAAGGATTATTTCGGTTTCAGCTGCTTTTTTGTAGTTTTTGGTGAGGGGAATGTTTCGTCCGGAGTCAGGGGAATGTTTCGTTTGGAGTCAGGGGAATGTTTCATCCGGAGTCAGGGGAATGTTTCGTTTGGAGTCAGGGGAATGTTTCTTCCGGAGTCAGGGGAATGTTTCGTTCGGAGTCAGGGGAATGTTTCATCCGGAGTCAGGGGAATGTTTTGTTTGGAGTCAGGGGAATGTTTCATCCGGAGTCAGGGGAATGTTTCGTCCGGAGTCAGGGGAATGTTTCATCCGGAGTCAGGGGAATGTTTCGTTAGGAGTCAGGGGAATGTTTCGTCCGGAGTCAGGGAATGTTTCGTTCGGAGTCAGGGGAATGTTTCGTCCGGAGTCAGGGAATGTTTCGTTCGGAGTCAGGGGAATGTTTCCTCCGGAGTCAGGGGAATGTTTCGTCTGGAGTCAGGGGAATGTTTCGTTCGGAGTCAGGGGAATGTCTTGTTCAGAGCCATGCGGATTTGTCTGAGAGATTCTTCCCGTCTCAACTTTTTTCTGCTGAGTTTCAGGTGAGCTGCTTGGTTAGGTGCAGGCAACCTCTGTTGATTTGAAGAGTTGTTTTGTTTTCCAGAACCAGCATGTATCTCAATATTCACTTTCTGTCGCTCAATCTTCATTTCTGACTGAACTCTTTCCATTACACTAAGCTGGTCGTTGATCCTGGGCTCATCAGCCGGGAAACAGGAAAAATAGGGTAAGAAGAATCGGAGTAACTAAACTGTATATATGAAATAAGTTTAACAGGGAAAACTGTGAAATAAGGAGAGAGCAGGATGAGCCGTTTCCCCTTCAGCTTACAGACTGCCAGCAGATGTAATAAAGTCGCCACCTTATTCATAGTGAGAACAAAGCACGGACTTTATTCTGTGTGAATTCAGAGATGGTTAGCGCTGAAGGAATTGCTACATTAACCCAGGCATTTGCAGGAAATGTTGCGATGTAAGTGTTCAGAAACTCTGTGGCGCTGCTGGTTTTAGGCTTTGAAAGATCAAACTGAATCCTGGGATATGTAGGAAGTCGACGTGATCGGCTCTCCTACCTGGAATGTACCTGAACCATTTCTCGCTTCGGTTCTAATTAGTAAAACATGCAGGAAATGAAGTCGCAACCATCCATCTGTTGTCTGCAGAGGATCAGATCTGCTGACTGCGTCACAAAATGGAATCTGCTCAACCGGCGAGAAGGCAGCATGAAGGCACAAGACTGTCACTGAGGCCTGATCTGCTGGAGGCACAGAACAGAATATTAAGAAATGTTTTATTTCAACTTTTTTGCATTTTCATTTATTTTTATGAGGCATCATAACCAGAAGAGATTTCAGGAGAGGAGGAAGACCTGAACCAACCTGACGGACACACACACACACCTACACACACACACACCCCTACCCGGCCTTATGCTAACAAAGACCCAATGGTCAGCCTTGAGCCGGTACTGGCTGGACTGGACTCACAGCGGCGCTGAGCCGCTAAAGCAGGAAGGTGGAGCTGACTGAGCAGCCGGATGAGCAGCCGTCTGCTGCTGAATGGAGTTTTTTCCTTTTGTTTCTTTTCTGTTTGTCTTGTGATGAAATATGAACAGTGAGAAAACCTCCAGCTGTCTTAATGTCTATTCTGTTGTGGGATGTTCCCAAAGTGGAGCCACACTGGACATTTGACATCAAACGTGTGTAACAGGAAGTTTTTGTTACTTTCCTCTTGATTGTCAAATTCCTCATAGATAATTTTGGTTTTTATTTCCTGCAATGAATTTACGGCTAGTGGGAACAACATTTCAGCATGTCACAAATACCTTCTAAACAATATGTTCTGGTCAAATCTTTGTCTGGAATGAAAGCTGTTTTATCTGTGATTCTACAAAAAACAGAAGCAAAACAATTAAAGAACATTTAATAATAATATTAAACTGGATGAAACTAAGAAGTTACATTTAATCAGTTATTGCAGTGAAATAACTATACCCTTTGGTTTATTGTTTGTAATGGAACAGTTGTTTTTTTTTTTACAATATTAAATCAATAAAAACATTAACAACAGCGCCTCCTGCTGGAGAATCCTCAGCCTGTCTCTGGAGCCCTGATAGATGTGGCCAAACACCTGGGCAACCTGAGCTTCAACATCTGGAACAAGATGAAGCATCTGGTGTCCTACACTCCTGTGGTTCTGGATCCAAACAGCGCCAACTTTGAGCTCATCCTGTCTGAAGACCTGACCAGCGTGAGATGCGGCCAGAAGCAGAACATTCCCGACAACCCGGAGAGGTTCGACTTCTTCCGCATCGTCCTGGGCTCGGAGGGCTTCATGACGGGAACCTACAGCTGGGACGTTGAGGTTGGAGACAACACAGACTGGTTTGTGGGAGTCGCCTCGCAGGACGTCCAGAGGAAAGGAAACCATCCCAGCCGTCTGTGGAGAATCGGCTGCATTGACGGTCAGTACATGGCCCGGGCCCTGTCGGAACCGTCCACAGTTCTGGAACCGATGAGAAAGCTGAGCCGGATCAGAGTCCATCTGGACTGGAACCGGGGGAAGCTGGTGTTCTTCGACCTCAACACCAACACACACCTTCACACCTTCACACACTCATTCAGTCAGAAACTGTTCCCCTACCTGAACACGGTGAACGCGTCTCCTCTGAGGATAATACCTGAGAAACTCTGCCTGAAGTCCAGTTAGAGCACAAAGTGGTGCTGACCCGACACGTTTGGGTCGTTCACCAGCAACACTGGAATATGTCGTTATAAGTAAAGAAATCTGCCAGGGACTTTAAAGAAACTCCTATGACTTTCTGACACGTTTGTCTTATTTCAAGATATTTGAAGTTAAAACTAAAAAACATATTTCTTGTCTTTGCAGTGAAGTAGCTGCAGAATCCATCATGATGTGAAGTTTAAAATGTTATCCCACTGATCAGGCAACGTGTTGCTCAGTTTCTGGACAACATTTTTGAAGATTTGCAGCCTTGCCTCATTTCATGAACCTTTTTCTTAATGTTTCACAGTGAAATGTGTTGAAATGTGTGATTTTAGTTGCCAAAATGTTTCTGAAATGTTGATGTGCAAATAAAAAATATTTAAATCTGTGACGGCTTTTGTGTTTTCTTTTTTAAGCTCATTAGCAGACGAAATGGGAGAGTATTTTGGCTCACTGCGGCGCTAATCGTTATTTCGTTGCTGTGAGGGTAAAACGGCTCTTTGACTGAAAAGCTAGAATTCATTTCTGTTTAGAAATGAGATTTTTCTAATCTGGTTTGCTGTTTAATGTGAATCGGTTCTGCATTAATAAACTGAATGAAAGTTTTCCTCTTACAAAGTCCAACATGGACAAATGTCCAAATGAAAAACCTGAACTTTGACAACCTGAAGGAAGGAAGTGTAACCGGGTGATTTTACTCATAAAACAGACCTAAGGCAGAAGTAGCTGGAAATTCCCACCCGTATTGGGTCCATGAACACACTATGCCCCGTTCCCCCACCTTCACTGCTGGGTTGCAGCGTTGCCTGGCGCATTAGTATATATGGCTGCTCCAGTCAGAGGTTGCAAAGGTCAAACTGGGTGTTGGTTCTGTATCCATCAGGTTGACTGGAACAAGCTCTGGGTTATTGTTCTGTCTGATGTGATTTTATTGTTGGTGGATTGTCTCTACAGCGGTCTGAATCTACCTTTAATGCAGTTGTCACCAATTAAGGTGCCTGTTTATTCTACCTCATATGGGTTTTAGTAGTGCTGGCAGGCATCTTATTAATTGTCTTTTTGTGTGTGTTACAGATTGGTGCTGTTGCCTATTATGCTCTCATGTTCTTGGTATTTTCTGCCCTCAGGCAGTAGTTTGGTTTACGCTCATATTCTGTTAGGTGATGCTGTTGGTGTTATTGCACCTTCATGGTGCCAGAACTACAGTTTGATAGCAGCTTTTTACAGATGTGCTTACTCAGGGCAGCTCTTTAGGGCTGTGATATATGTTATTTGGGATTTACATTTTCTTTTTTGTCATCCTTGTTACTTAACGTTATTTTGTGTTTCTACTAATTTGGGTTGCAGTGGTTTTCAATCTCAGATTCCTCCTAATTTCTCTCCTAGATTGCTGTGCTTTATTGGTTTTTTAAAATAGAAGAATAAAGTCTATTTTTAATATTGTAAATCAAATATATTTTGTACACACCTTCTGTTTTGTCATTTGAAGCCAGACCTACCTGACTCTCCCAGTTCTCCCAGTTGGCCACAAGGCCACGTTGTCTGTCACAATCCTGGTTCTTCCCCGTGTTACAGAAGAAAAATCTGAAACTTTTTCTGCAGTTTTGGTTCCTTTGTGTGTCTGAGATGATGAATCCTGCTCTTGGTCCTGTTTTGTGTCGTAATCTCTGGTATGAAACTCTGTCACTGCTTTAGTTACCGGCAGACCAAAGGAGACGCCTCGGGGCATTTGGGGCATTTGTCTATTTTAGTCTGGCATTGCATAACCTGAACATTAAAAACTGGCTGCGGTGAAAAGCAGAGGAACCCAACCGGTCGGTGGGAATGTTTTTTACAGACGTAATCGGTTTGTAAAGCTGAACTCCTGCTTGCTGCCTCACAGGCTGGCAGGTTGTCGGGTCAAATCCCAGCCTGGCCTGAGTTTCTCTCCATGTTGGCTGAAATGGACCAGATGAGTTTCAGTGGCTTACAAAGGTTTTCACACCCTTGAACCAGAACCAGAAATATTTGACTGGAATTCAAAGTCCAAAGCAAAAATGGTTTACAAAAGTTTTCACTTTCATTCTCCAGGCTTCGACTCCAACAGGTTTTCTCCAACTTCGTCCTGAATGTGACTCCATCCATCTTTCATCAACTTTGACCAACTTCCCTGCTGGAGAGAAGCAGCCCAGAGCATGATGCTGCCACCGCCGTACAGTGGGGATGGTGTTCAGTGATGTTCAGTTCTCACAGCTTTGGTCGAACACCAGGTTCCAAATTATTATGCAAATTGGATTCAAGTGTGATAAAGATTTAATGTTTGTTCCATCAAACTCATAGATGGTTTTGTGTCTCAGGACTCTTTGGATCTCTGTGATTCATCTGATTAGTTCACCAGGTGAGCTCAACTAAAGCATGTTCCACATTATCAATCAGGCTTCAAGCAATATGTGAAAGAGAAAAGGTCTCTGCTGACCCGTCAGCGCAGTGGACAAGGAATGAAAACATTAGATATTTAACGAACACTGAACACGATCATCGTACTCTGAAGAGATTTGTGGCCGATTCCGATGAAGGAACAATGAGGAAAGTTTCTGTTATACATTCACGGGGTTCAGAGAGCAGCTGCTGAAATGCCTTTACAAAGCAGCAAACAGTGAAGCTGCTGGTTCTGGAGTCCCACCAACCCGAAGCTGTCGGCTCCTCCAGAGGCTTGATGTGACACATAAACCGACTGTTGGGCCACTGACCAGGTCAGTCAGGGATCCAGACGAGCATCAAGACTCATTTTCAAACAGTGATGAATGCTGAGCCACCCTGGATGGTCCAGATGGACGGAACCACGGCCCAAAATGGCTGCTACGTCAGCAGGAGGTGGTGGAGTCACGCTTTGGGGAGAGAGCTGGTCGGCCCTGTTTGGGCCCCTGAAGGGGTGAAAATAACCTCAGCAAAGTAAACAGACTGACTGACTGATCACTTTCTTTCATGGTACAGAAAGAAGAGCCGGACCTTCTGTAGCAAAATCATCTCGAAGCGTGATGATGCTCCGTCTCATGCTGCCAGGAAACCTCTGTTCATTGGCTGATGTGGACATAAAGACAGAAGCGCCACGCTGCCCTGACTCAAACCTAAAGGAGTTAGGGTTGAGTCTAAATCCTTTAACTCAACCTTAACTCCTTTAGGTTTGAGTTAAACTCAACTTAGTTTAAGGTTTATGGAGTCATAAACTGCCTCTGGAGTTTATGATGGAGGGACCAACTCTGGGACACGACTGACATCCTGCAAACAAATTCAAGCAGAAACAAACAAACTCAATGGAAGAAATAACACAACACTGAAAACTCTTTATTTTTCTCTGTTCTGCATGTAATGAAGACTTGAATTAAACGCCATTTTAACCAAAAGTTTGGAATGAGCTTCTGACCCAGAAGCTCCAAAGCGTCCGGTCCGTAACCCATAAACACGCGGTCGGATCCCGGTCAGAAAGACGCCTTTAGTTCAGCGTCCATGAGATGATATTCAGAAAAGATTCTTTTATTAATTGATTGTTAATAATAAACACTTTGCATAAAGGCTGTAATGTCTGTGCATGTGCACCAGTAAAGGGTGTGAATTATAACCTACCAAAATGACCGACGGGCTTCAAATTTTCCCGTCATTTAAAAAAATAACTGGTCAAATATTCCGTTAACGTGACCTCTGGGTCGCTCAGTGGCATTTAGGTTTGTTACGCCCAGCAGCGCCCCCTCCAGGACAGGAAGTGGAACAGAAAAGTCACTAGATTTGTCATTTGTTGTTTATTTTCTGATTAAAGTCACTAAATACAGCAATAAAGTTTTTAAGGAACCAGTTCTTCATGCCCCTCAGAGCGTAGCCACGCCCCCATTGCGTAGCCACGCCCACTTTTCTGGATTTATCCAGGGTTGGATTAAGCAGTCAGTTGCACCTTACAGAGCCAGAACTGCTGCAGAACAGAAACTTCCAACCAGACAGATTCATTTAGAAGAATTTATTTTGTACAGTAAAACAGTTTATGTCAGACTTTCTGAAGACAAACAATGAATTTACAGACGCAGAACGTTGTGAAGCCTGAGGCCGACCCAGAGATGAGCGTCAGCATGGAGTATCTTACAGAGATAATGCAACTCAGACAGCATGTAGCCACCGCCGCTGCTGCTGGAGGCGGTGGAAGTCAATAAACTCTGAGCAGGGTGCGTTCAAGAACACTCAGAAAACAACTATCACAGGTTTTCATTGACAACTGGTTGAAAAAAAGGCATTTTTGACTGAAATCATCGTATATATGTCTGAAAACATGCCGTGTGTTTATCAGTTGCCCCCTGAGGGGCAGAGTTAGAGGGTGATAAGCTCTGTGGGGCTTTGAACGCACCCTTCTCTTGTTCAGGTCTGGGTCGGGGTGCGCTTGTTTTCCGTTACTTAGGAGGCCTGTAGGCGATTTTCCTGCTCTTCAGCACCATCCATCGGTGTCGCTTCAAGTAGTAGACCAGAGGGATGAGGATGGCAGAGCCCATCAGCAGCTGGAGGGACAAACGTCACGAACGTTACGATAAAACGTCAGGAATGTTACAATAAAACGTCACGAACGTTACGATAAAACGTCAGGAATGTTACAATAAAACATCACGAACGCTACGATAAAACGTCAGGAATGTTACAATAAAACATCACGAACGCTACGATAAAACGTCACAAACGCTACAATAGAAAGTTGAGAAAGTCACGGTAAAACGTCGGGAACGTTAGGGTAAGATCTGGACTAATGCTCATTTTCTTTCTCTGGACAGAAGAACTTTGGTTCTACAGTATTTAGATCATCAGGTTGAATTTTGTTGTTCTGTTTGGTCGAGTTATTCTAGGAACGTCTGGATAAACTGCAGGTATTTCAGAATAAAGCTGAAACTCTGATGTCGTTTCAGAGCAGATTTAATTTTAAGCGTGGATGCTGTGATGAGAGCAGCAGGCAGCCGCCTTCTGCCTTTCCATGGAATCTAAACTTCACATCAATGTTCAGTGATTGTTGTCCTCCATTAGAAAAGCTGTGATATCAGACCGGTCTCTGTTGCTACGGATACGGTTGCTTTTGCATCACCGCTGCCTCAAACTAACAAACACAGCTGCAGTTATTTCACTGAACATGTTGCTTTCTGTAAATACATGAACTCCTAATTAAAAAGAACCTTAAAAATCTGCAACAGATAATCAAATAATACTGAATTGATGAAATTGGGGAATTTATACTCTAAGTGAAGATAAATTATTTTTAAATAATCTTTGAAATCGCTGAAATTTAGTTTTAATTTTGTCTTTTAAAGTATTCAGCAATGTTCTGTTTCTAATGTTAGTAAAATGTTAGAATTTGAATTTTGTGTTTTGATTTTGTTCGTGTCTTAATGTTAGTAAAATGTTTGTGGTGTTTATCCAGGTGGAAGGTAGCCCCCTGCCTACCTTCAGGCCCATGCGTTTGCGCTGGTCGTGCTCCGGCTCGGCTGCCCACCTCAGGAAGGTACAAACGTCTTTGGCCACCTGGCTCATGGTGGCCGGGGTTCCTGCAACCAGACACAGCCAATCAGACGCGGCCTCCTGCATCGCGGCGGCCAATCGGGCGCCACCTACCGTCCTCGTACTCCAGGATCTCGTTGTAGAGGGGCGGCGCCATGCCGATGGCCTGGCCGGGGAAGTAGGGATTGTAGTAGAGTCCTTCTCTCAGCGAGACGCCTGCAGGCGGCTCGCAGTAACCCGTCAGCAGGCTGAAGATGTAGTCCTCTCCGCCGTGCCTGTAGGGGGCGCCGCACAAACAGCCAGCATGTTCATCAGTGCTGCAGCTAGCCATTAGCTTAGCAATCGATTATTCTGACAATTAATCAGATTAAAAAATATTGGCACTTTCTGCAGATTCTTCATTTCACCACTTAAGCTAATTTTATACAATATTAGAAAAGTTACTGCAACCAATTAAATGGTTAATCTGATTAATGACAGGGATGCTGTGAATTAATCAGATTGATTAAAAAATGGACAGACAATCAGGTTTAACACATCATTTCTCACGTCTTTAATTCTTCTGTATTTATCATTATTTGTTTGTTTTTTCTTCATAGCAGCTTAGTGTTGCTTCATGTGTGAATATCTGTTGTTTTATCTACAACAGTAAAATCTTCTCAGGGTTCTTCCTGAGAGACGATTCAGAAATGACTAAGAAACGGAGGATCAGCTGACAGAGAATCAGAACAGGAGCCTGAGAGACCATCACACATTAAAATAAATTTAACCGTTAAAAGTTATAAATGAATGCAGGACTAAAATGCTCAGTTTGACTGTCCCAATAAACATCAAAAAATCAATTCCTTTTTAAAAATAAACATTTTATTGCCTAGATGAGGCTTTCAGCTGGACTGAAAGGCCTCAATATAGGCCTTTCAATCAATAACTATCTGATAAGCAGAGCTGATATTAGCGGCTGATGGTTTCAGTGAGTGTTGGAGGAAGTACCTGGCGTTGACGATGTAGCTGAGGTCGGGGGGCAGCGCCCCGTTGTTGGCGGCCCGGGCGGCCTCAGGGTTTGGGTACGGCTTGGGGAAATAGTCCGAAAGCTTTCCTGGCCTGGTGAACATCTCACCGCTCTCATCAGGGCCGTCCACCACCTCCACCTGCACGGTGAATGGAGCTACATGAGCCGGCGCTGCCCCCTGGTGGCAGGAGGAGCCGGCTGCTGCTGCGGCCTCACCTCTTCGGCGATGGCCTTGACCTCGTCCTCAGTGTGCGACACGCCCACCAGGTTCCTGAAGGCCATGTACTCCATGCTGTGGCAGGCTGAGCACACCTGCTTATACACCTGGTAACCACGGCGAATGCTGCAGCCAATCAGAAACACTCAGGATGAGAGCAGAAACAACAGGCTCTTTCCTGGTCAAACGTTGTGGTATCATAATAAAGTCCAAAAAACAAAAAGTGCCAGCGTAGTTTCTCAGGAGGAGGCTTTCGATTCACTCAAAATAAAAAGCACTCGTGGAGAGTTTTCTGGTTTCAAAATGAGTTTTTTATTTACTTATAAAAATAACAGAAATCTTGGGCGCGCCGTGGTGGCGTAGCGGTTAGCGCGACCCACGTTTGGAGGCCTTGAGTCCTCGGCGCGGCCGGCGCAGGTTCGACTCCCAGACCCGGCGATATTTGCCGCATGTCTTCCCCCCCTCTCCTTACCCCCTTCCTGTCAGCCTACTGTCATATAAGGGACACTAGAGCCCACAAAAGGCCCTGGAGGGGTAAAAAAAAATTGAATAAAAAAACAGAAATCTTTTCCGAGTTGACTTCATACAAAAAGTCGAAATATAAACGTTAATTCTGTGGTAGAGAAACAGTTTCACTCCTTCACCAAACAATCAGATCAACCACAGCAGGAGGCTGACTGACGAGGTCTGAGCACAACAAACCAACAACAACAGAACCACCAGGCGCATAATCTTGGACCTGGAACATTAATAGTTTAACAAAAAGTAAATTCATCTAATTCTTAATAGGCTCTAACAAACATAAAAATGAACCAACAAACCTTCAAATGGTTCAGAAAGTGCAACTATTTATAATCATGCAAAATAAATAACAAAGCATAGAACTAGACTGAATAGATCTACACTTATAGATCAGGAATATTAACACTGATATCTGATCTACAATATTTTTATCAATATCAGATATTAACATCAGATTGGTGCATCTGTAATATATCAATATCTACGTCTGATTATTTTAGTTATCAATTAATCTATTGATTATTCTGGATATTAATCAGATACATAAAGGCTCATTCTGCTGATTTTTCACTTAAGCATTTTTTACACAATATTAGAAACATTTGCTGACTGTTTTTAGATAAAGTGGTTAATATTGAAAAAGCAAAGGAGATTTAAAACCAAAGCTACAGGAGTTTTCTGTGAAACAAAATTACACAAAAGGTTTTTTATCTTAAATGCAAAATGTTTATATTCTGTTCAGTTTTGGTTTCATTTCTGCTCTGACTGTTGGTTTCATATGGATAACGATCAATCGATCAATCGATCGGTCAATGACTCGCCTGCCGTGGTCCAGGGAGGACAGCGGCCCCGAGTGGCTCCAGGGGTACGATGGGGGGTGGAGCTCCAGCTCAGACGCCTTCACTGATTGGTGGAGCATCAGAGCGAGCCCCGCGCCGCCGCCGGCAACCACGCCCAGCGTTGTCAAGGCAACCTTCTTCTTACCCAACAGACTGGTGAAAGACATGTTGGCCTAAAGAGAGAAGAATAACAGATTCACACACACATTTTATTTTCAGAAACAAGGAAAACTACGACCTATTGGGCTCTTTGCAGCTCAGCTTCCGTGTTCTGGGAAAAGCGGCTCGGTCGTTTCCAGTCTATTGAAAATGGCGTTTTACACTCGGTGTTTGCAGGGCTTGGCCAAGGTAACAATTAATGATGAACATCGATCTGAAGCCCCAACAAGTAGCTGGAGAAAGGTTTTAAGATGTTCGCCTCGTTAGACATTCACAGATAGGAAGGTGAGTTTTACTTTCTTTAAACTTTGTGGCTAACATTAGCTTTAGCTTATGCTAGTAGGCAATATTCTCGGACATTTGTCTTGTAAAAATGTGCTATTTATGTATCTAAAGACAATGTCTTTACCTTATTTTGTACTTATTGTCAAGTATATTACGTGGTTTATTGTTGTTAGTATCAGAGACCAAGTAACGGGGATTTTACGGTTCAGGCTTTTTGCTTCTGAAGCCTGAGGAACAACAAGCCCATAGCTTAACAGTAGAGCAGCTCTGGTGTCGGAGTTCTAGTTCAGCTGACGGTTCAGGTTCAGAGTTGTTGCTTTTAGAAAAATATGGCCGTGTTCCTTAAGGTCTCCGTGTTATTTCAATTTATTAGTTTTGCATGCTTCTTGTGAAGAGCTCAAAGAGGACGGTGTTTACAGCAGTGTGTACAGGCGGATCAGTTTCTCGGTTGAATACAAAAGTGGTTCCATGGAAATAACACAGGAGGCTCCTTCATTTCCCATCCGTCTGCCCCCGGTAGTTTTAGGCTGGAGAAGTTGATCTGGAGTGAAGTGAAGGCTGCGAACGTTGCTGTGCAGCGTTAGCTTTAACTGGGAGCGACGGATATTTACAAGCCACCGTCTTCTTAATTCATTATCGCTGAGCAATCCATGAAAACTTAAAAGCCCATTATGTTTGGAAGACAATAATCCATCCATCATTTTCTAACACCCTTGTCCCCGGTGGGGTCAGGAGGAGCTGCTACCTCTCCAGCTAACGTTCCGGGCGAGAGGCGGGGTCACCTGGACGGGTCACCTGGACGGGTCAGTCTGTCGCAGGGAAGACAACAATGTGCATAGTATTTCTTTATTAGTGTTTGAAATACGACTTTGTCTTTTCTAGTTGTTATGGTAACTCAAACTGGAAACAAGAAAGCCGCATTTCACTCATGCGGATGTGACGTCAGCACCGTAGTGCAAAGAGCCCGTTTGTTGTGCTATAATTATAATCCAGGTAGAAATTATTAAAATGTGTAAAATATGGACATCAATCAATGAAACCTTTTACCAACAGCTGTAATAATGTTTACTATTTTAGAGTGATGATAGATTTTCTTCTGGTTAAATGATGATATTGAAACTTTTGGGAGAAACGTTAGAATTGAAACTTGATCTGAACTTGATAAGAATTAAACACGTTTATCTTTCAAAGTGACTAAAGATGATATTTGTCGCAACAAGTTGCCATCATAATGCAGCTTCAGACTGAACTGAAGAGGTTTTAAATATAGACAGAACACATGCAGATTTTAGCCGTTTTTCAGTTTATTACGGAACAATTACATTCAATTTCCATTGCAAAATATCCTAGAAGGACCAGCAATATTTTTTATTTATCTTTCTTATCAGGCCACTTTGTTGTTGTTTTTTTTTTGCTAAAGTTTTATATTCTTCTTCACTGTAAAACATAAAAGCAGTGATGAAATGGTGGTTCTGTAGTTGTGTCTCTGAACAGGTTTTATTCAGCAGATGGAGGATAAATAAAGATCTAAGCTTCACTGTAAAGTTGTTCACCTCTGATGTAGAATAATCTAAAGGCTGATTTAGGTCAATCTGTCAGTTTCCCTCTGGGTTCCTTATGAAACCGACCTTCAGTGTTTTTATAACCGGACAGGAGGAGAGCACATGACCTCTGACCCTCACCTCCAGCCAGATGGCTGGTTATGACCAGGATGGATCTTTACGGCTCATAACATTAGTTCTCAAATCAAAATAATACATTTTACAAACAAAAAAAAACTACTTTGGTTGATAGATTTAAGAGACACAAACAATCCCCTGAGACACGCCCCCCACAGAGATATAGCTCAGTAATATTCATATCGAACAATAATAGACCCTTTTCACAGTGACGTCAGACAATGGCCGCCATAACTCAAAACTGGGTATCTTTACTTCCGGTGTGATTTTGCCTTGGGAACCAAGCTGAAAACTTCCCGCATTCTCATAATCTTAAGGATATAATAAAAGGTAAGTTTAATAATAACAGCATTTAAGTGTTAGATAGCTGTTACTAATCATTGTAAATTCACCATTCTCTATCTGTGTATAAAATAAACAGCCTCCGATCGGAGAGTAAACCACCTAGCAGCAGCTTTAGCCACATTTAGGAAAAATATACTCTCTGTCAGCGCTGTAACGTTAGAGGTTCACTTTCTGTGTTTTATAAAACAGTGTTTACGTGCTAGATAACCGTTATAAGTCATTGTCAATTTACCATTCTCCAACTGTATTCAAAGGGACCAGCTTCCGATCATGAGTAAACCAGCTAGCAGCAGCTTTAGCCACAGTTAGGAAACATATACACCGCCGCCTGTCAGTGATGTAACGTTTAGAGGTTCATTTTCTGTATTAATGGAAAATAAAAACAAGACAAAAGCCACAAATAACAGTTGGGCTTGACGATATTTCTGTTTTTCCAGCAACAAAATGCGCATCTCCATGCACTGTTCATGTTTCTGTCACTGCTAACTGTCACAGAGTCTCTCCCAAAGACGCAAAGAAGGAATAAAAATAAATACACAAGAAAATATTAATGTGCAATGATTTGGATAAATAACTTTAATCTGATTACTGGATTTGAAATACGAACTCGTTAGATTATTCGTTACCGAAAAAGTGGTCCGATTAAAGACATTACAAAGCAGCGGCGGCACCGGACATCTCTGCTTATAACAAACAAATCCCTATTTTATGGGATGAGTGGCAACTCCAGTCTATAATTTAATAATCTGATCAAGATTAGAGCCTAAAACGTTATAGTTCAAAAACAGTAAAAAGTTCTGGTTAAGGAACAGTTATGTCACGTAGTTAGCTAGCTAACAAAATTCACTAATGCTAAGCTAACGGTTACGCAAAACAAAAATACCTACCTTCATAGTCAAACAGGTATTGTTCGGTGAAGAATTTGTAGCCTTTGTCTAATTTAGATTTTTTTGTCAGAGAGAACTGGTTTGCAAATCGTGATATATCTTCAAATCTTATTTTAGGCAAATGTTTTAGAGACTGTGTAAACTCCATGCTCCGGTGATCTGTCTGATCAACATATGCTGTCAGATTTATACATCTCTCTCTCTCTCTCTCTCTCTCTCTCTCTCTCTCTCTCTCTCTCTCTCTCTCTCTCTCTATATATATATATATATATATATATATATATATATATATATATATATATATATATATATATATATATGAAATAGACAACTTTATCATTACTTACTATGTACACCGGAACTAAGGATACACAGCTTCGAGCCAAAACGGAAGTTGTGTGACGTCATGTGAAAAGGGTCTATAATCCCGCAGGAACCGGCTTCTTCTCCACCGGAAGTTCTTATCAGCCTTTCCGATGCTAACTCGTTAGCTCTAACGCCTGAATGCCGCTGTTTTTAAGCTCCAGAGGCAGATAGTGGCCTTTATCTGAACTGAAACAAACACACCGGTAGCTTCTGCGGACACACGGAGCAGAAGATTTGTCTCCTGATGGATTTATGCTCCTGTTTTTAGGAAGAATCTGTTCCAGTCCAGACCTGCATGTGCTAACAGTCCGACACGACTCTGGCTGCCTTGACTAACGGTAGGAACAGCTGCTTTGCGGCATTTAGACAAAAAACTGCAAACACAGTCCCTATTATTTTAACTTCTGACTGACTAAGCACCACAAATAAAAAGAGTCAGCCCAATAAGACAGCCTGAAATCCGGGGGAAGACAAGTGACCTTGTCTGCCAGTCCGCCGCTAGCCGGTGAGCTAATGATGGTTCGCTGGGAGGACGCCTGACAAGCATAACTTTATAATGAAAACACTCTTAAAAACATCCGACCTTCAGAAAGGCTGATATTAGGCCCATGTATCGATCTACCTTGGAAGTCTTGAGAGGATTCCCCGTAATGAGGAGAGCTCTCCCAGTCCCGGAGAGCGCCACGACCCGAAGCGCCGCCATCTTCCGAGTTCTCTATGGAGGAACCAGCAAGCCGGAGACGAGGCACAAACTGAGCGCTTCCGGGAGGGTTCTTCAAAATAAAAGACCGCAGCGTGACTTCATCTGGTTGACACGATTGTTTGTCAAAATAAAACCAGTTAAAGTCAGTGGAGCTTGTTAGGATTAACTATATGGAACCACATGTAGCTCTGGGCTAAAGTCATAAAAAGACTGTGGCCCAGAATGATGAAGGCCTAAAAAATAAAAAAAAACTGTAGCTCCTGCAGTTCTTTCTTGCTATATTTCTTCTTCATGTGATTTTTATGCAACAAGAGCCTCAGTCACAGGCATCAGCATTAACAACTCTGGAGAAAATTGATTGTGTAAGTTATAATTCATTTCCTTCTAGGGATAACACATTTATTAGTGAGTCTTTGCAAACAATTTACAAAAAGAATAGTATTGTTGCAAATTATTTTTATAGCTACATTCAAAGTACCGAACTCTGCAAACAATTTGTGTCCAAGCTCATTTCATAAATTTTAAATATGTTTGTCTTGTGCTAGTCAGTGCCTGTCCTACTTAGAAGCTAACTTTATACTTTTTTCTTTGAGTCCAGATTCTACAACGGAACTCCCATGAAATTATAATAAATTAATGAATTAATTTAAGGAGTATTTACTTTTATATGGATGGTTTAAAAAAAGAAACAAAACCCCATTATTGATTTTTATTTAATTGGCATTATTAGCTCTTCCTATGGGAAAGAACAATCCATTCATCTACTATAATATTAACCTATTTGCAGATAAATGTAAGCTTAATATTTATTAACTTTATACTGTGATGGACGGTCAATTAAGTTATTGTTGACTCGAAACAATCTCAATTGAATAAACTTTTACTTTGAAGATAACTAAACCGGAAATGCCACGCATTATGGTTTTTAATTCAACTTTACGCAAATCTTACAAAACCTATTTACACAACTTATTTATTTTGTCCTTTAGTTGTTTGATAATATGTGATAAATAATAAATACATAATTAATTTTTTTTTCTTAATCTCCTGTTGTTTTTATGTTGATTTTAACTAAAAATGAAAACCTTTAATCTGGTCTGTTGGCGAACTTCTCAAACCATCTTCCGTCAGAATAAAGTAAATTTAATGTGATCCCGTTTAAAACAGTTATTCAGCTTGGCTGCGCTTCCTCCTTTCAGCGCATCGCTAATCTGAAACAAAGTCATGATATTGAATGAATGAAGTATCAACATGAAGAATATCTATTTTAAATAGCAGAAAAAATACAAAATGGAGTTTATACTTGTAAAAAAAATTATGCAAAGCATAAAAAGTAGCATAACAATTATTTTTTCGTTCTGGATCCAATACCTGACAGTTTCTGAGTTACATGTTTCTTCCTGTAAAACATAAGATATGAATAATATCAGGCTCTTCTTGTTCTCATGCAGACCTGGAAAATCATCACATCCGGTTTCAATGGCTCCTACATTTCCCATAAATTCAAATTATCCCAGTGATCAATACACATTACACAGTACATTAATATAGAGGAAAATGTTCATCAGTTTCTGCGCATTAATATGAACAGGAGGAATATTTAACTGGAGTGTTTTACCTGTTTTCTCCACAAGATGGCAGCATAGTGCCATAAAAATCACCGATTGAAATTAATTTTTACTTTACAGGATTTTTGTTTTTTTGCTTAAAACCAACAATAATCAGACTTTATATTCATAATTCTACAGGCAGCAATAATGTCTGTCCATATGTTTGCAAAGCTAGACACCGATATAATGTTTAACAATAAAACCATCCAGATTTAGTTAGAAGGAACGAATCCCTCCATGATGTGAACCGTCTGAAACATTTCATCATTTGAAACAGAAGAGAAGCAGACCGACAGAAACAGGCTGTGGATTTTTAACACGCTTTGAATAAAGCAGCAGCTATAATAACGTTTTCATCAGCCTTGATTTCCTCTGAAGCTGTGGGACGAAAAGAGAGAAAAGGAAAAACACAGAAATTTACGGACTGGTTATTACTCTGATTTCCAGAAAAGGAACCAAAAATCTCTAAAAGCCATCAAATGGATCAAAAAGCTACAGAAAGACTTCAATTAAAGGATCAGAAAAATTTCAGATTTTAATCATTTAATAAATTAAAATGTCATTCGGTAAATAATGACACTTCATGGCCAACATCTCAAGTTTCATGGAGCTATAACTTTTCTCAGCAGCATGCAAACTGTGATTGGCATATGCAATTGGTCGTACTCGGCCACTCTGCTCCTGAGACAACACGGCTCCCAGCCCACAGTGGTTGGCGTTGACCTCTAAAATAAAAGGCAGTGAAAAATCAGCAAAAGCAAGAGTGGGAGCACTTACAAGCTTGACCTTGAGCTCCTGGAAGCTCCTTTCACAGTCTTCTGAACACACTCCTCCCAATAATTTCCCTCGTCCTCGACACGTCTTTGGCCCAGCATGTTCTGAAACAAGACGATGAAGCGGGCCAGCCAGTTGAGGGAATCCCTATACAAACCTCCAACAATAATTGGCAAACCACAGGAATGACCACAGCTCATCCTCTGAGATGAGATGTCCCAGGTACTGAACCTGCTTTCTTAAAGAAGTCATATTTTTCCAACTTGACCTTCAATCCCTCTTGTTTCAGGCGACTTAACACCACTTCCAGCCGTGCCAGGTTCTGATCAACACTGGAAGAGAACACAACAATATCATCCAGGTCTAATAAAAGATTGACTGACCATGCTGAGCCCCAAACATCCTCTCCATCAACCGTTGAAAAGTTCCTGGTGCATTGCACAACCCAAATGCCATCCGGTTGAGGCCAAACGACGTGCAGAAGGCTGTTTTTGGGGAATTATTCTCTGCAACTGGAACCTGGTTATAGCCACAAGTGAGGTCCATGTTGTGAACCCGATAGGGAGTCCAATGTTTCTTCTATTCGGGGCAGTAGGAAAGCATCCTTTCTGGTCTTTTTATTGAGCTGTCTGTAGTCCACACAAAGGTGAAGACTGCCATCCTTCTTTCAGACCAGGACAAATGGCGATGCATAAGGGCTACTGCTCTCTCGGATAACCTGGGTTGCCAGCAGCTGGTTAATATGAGACTTAACTGCCTCATATTCAGATGGAGGGATACGCCGGTACCTCTGCCGCACAGGAACATTGTCTAACAATGGGATGTTATGCTTGATTAAGTTGGTAACATCAAGGTTGCCATCAAAAATAATTTCCCTGCTGGGATGAATAAAGTAATTCTATTCTATTCTAAAAAGCAGAGAACACAGACTCGTACTTCAGCAACAAGGTTCTCACTTTATGCTGCTTTTCTCTATCCAGTATAGAGAGATTAATTGATGTTATCTTCTCTCCAACTGAACCAGTCTCAGCAGTATGGGACCTGACTACAGCCACAACTTGCTCCTGTACACAAGGGACTTCCTGCAACTCTGACGGTAAGCTGACCACTTCTACGGGAGACAACACCCAGAGCACAACGGGGTCTTAGTGTGACTGTACACACCCCTACATTCACCACAGGAACATAAACAGCGCCCTGAAAAACCTGTCAAAGGGAAGGAGACACTAACAAACCCTCAGGTAAGCCAAACTTCACATCTATAGGCTCAATTAATGCTGCCCCAGCCTGTGCTAGCATGGCCGAACAAGTGGCAGGTATAAATTTAGTCGTGCCTGCAGGGACTACAACAGGTCTTCTACCACGAAGCTTTGCAACACTGGTTTGAATATGGCCTTTTTGAACCTCAGCCTGGTGACATAACTGAACGGCAGGAAGCCAGGAAGTGGAGGCCCCCAAAACAGAAGGGAGTTTAAACAAATCAGGGCCATAATGGTCAAATAGCTGAAGATAGAAGGCCTTTATTATATTCATCCCAATTATGCCTGGTATCTGAGGTAAACTGGCCTGACCTGGAGGGTCCCTAACAACAAGCATCCCTCTTCTGGGGATTACCACCCCACACACCTCAATATCAGGCTAACCCAAATAAGGAATACTCAAACCATTTGCAGCTCTCAACTCCAACCAATGGCATACCTTTAACTTATCTGGGAAATGCCTTTTAAAGAAGCTTTCTGAAATGGTAGAAACCATAGAACCAGTGTCCTGGATACACTGGACTGGAACTCCAGATAGTTTTATAGTAACTTGGGGGCAAGGTGCAATTAAACATTCCTTCACCTCATCTACTTGGGGACCCACTGAGCCTGAACCACCCCCTCCTAATGTCCGGCTCCTAACACTAGGGGGAGTTAGTTTTCCTGCACCTGAGAACTAGTGGTGGCTTGGACCTGAGGGGCACCACATGCAAAACGGCCACGAGCGGCACAATACCGGGCAATGTGGCCTGGTTGCTGACACTTGTGACAAATCACACTACTAGCACTGGGAGGCCTAGCCACAGGAGACTGCTGCATAGCTGCAAGGGATTGAGTAATCTGATCCAGCTGTTCCTGCTGTTTTTGTACAATTGCAGTAAGAGTAGCAAGTTGAGAGGCAACAGAACTGGAGGGAGAGTCAATTAGTGAAGGGGACCCACTGGCACTCTGTACAGCACAAAAAGAGGGGCCAACACTACTTTTACTTTCCACCCCACCTTCACGCTCCCATATAATGGCCTCAGCTCTAACCTCCAGTAATGTACACCTCGGATTATCACGAGCATAACGTTTCAGCTCTCTACGCAGGTCAGAATTACTAACATTTTGAATAAATTGATCATGAAGTAAGATGTCTGCATTTGCCATGGCATGGGGAGAATTAGATTTAACTTTGTCCATCAAGCAAAACAATGAATGAGAGAATTCCTGCAAAGATTCAACATCTAACTGTCTCTGTGAAAAGAAGTCCTCCTGTAATGAGACTGTTGGCAACCATACAGTTCTTTTAAAATGGTGAAACAGTTTCTGGATTCTCACGTTCAGCTGACGATCTATATTTAATTTCATCTCGAGCTTCACCTTCAAGATGGTGATGTGGAAAAATTACAGTTAGATTACACCTGCTAGTTGTATTGCTATATGTTTATTCTAAGTTCTGTATATTCCCACCAAGTTTTCGCTGTTTGGGTTACATGCACAAGGTTGGACATTGTTTTTCCCAGCTGCATGCGAACCAGTCTGTTTCCCTGCTTTGGATCCCTTATCCCTTTGTACAAAACTCATGTGTTGGCTCTGCCTGGCAGAGCTTTCCGTTCAGACTTGCTTCATTATTGACTGTCCTGTGAGCTCTCTGAGTTGTGCGCAATTCATGAATAAACCTGATTGAGTGATTTTACCTGGACAGTGCTTGGAAAGAGTTTTTTCCACGACAATGGTCAAAAATGAAAGCAGCCTGATCTGTGGGTCCAACATGGCGGACTCGCATGCTGGTGCGAACCTCTTCTATCCACTCCTCCACCCCAACACCATGAGTTCCTCTAAAGATTGGACACTTTCTCTCCCTTGGCAGGTAGATTATGCAGTCAGCTGTCCCATTGTTCATCGGTGATCCACTTGTACTCGGCCCAGCTTGTACATCATCCTGCTGATTTGAATTTGCTAGTGCAGAATCCCTCTCCTCCTGCAGGCGGCTCCTTTCGGCCTCCAACTGCTGGACTCGAGCACAGAGTTCCTGAAGTTCCTCAGCCATCGCACCGGGAACGTTGATCCTTATTCACAGCTGGAAATATCCAGCCAGGTCCCACGATGTGCCTACAGTGGAACTATTATGCTCTCACCCTCTAAGCACTCCCAAAAAATACAGCAATTAGACTCTCTACTAAAGCACCACTACCACAGAACCAACACTGTCAATATCAGGAGAGAAAAAAAACAAAACAAAACAAAAAACAAAACAAAAATATATATATATATATATATATATATATATATCTGTAATACCCAAAATGACAATAAAGCGTCTGCCGACAATAATAAAGCCATACAAGGTAAAATGAAAAACTGGTACCTTAATCAGCCACACTACCGGTACATTCAGACGCTGCAGCGGAAAGCCACTGAAATGCATCCTAAAAAGCAATTAGAAATCACGTCAGAGAAACTGCGGTATATTAATATTGTATATCGCTCTAATTGTGTGTATATTATTATTATTACTACTAATGTTAATAATATATCATTCTAAGTGAGTATCTGATCTCAGTAAAGCTTTTCTGTTTCTATTCAGGCAACCTTTCACCACAAACACCTTGTAGTCAGTCTGTAGCTGGTCTGTAAGTAGTCTGTAACTGGTCTATAGTCTGTCTGTAGTTGGTCTATAGTCTGTCTGTAGTCATCCTGTAGTTGGTCTATAGTCTGTCTGTAGTTGGTCTATAGTCTGTCTGTAGTTGGTCTATAGTCTGTCTGTAGTCATCCTGTAGTTGGTCTGTAACTGGTCCGTAGTCAGTCTGTAGCTGGTCTGTAGGTAGTCTGTAGTAGGACTGTAGTTGGTCTGTAGTCAGTCTGTAGTTACGGTTTCCTTCCAGAAGGAAACTTTTATTACTGTGATAACTGGAATAAGAACCACAAACTGTCTAATTTTCATCATATTTTCGTCTTTCTTTTGGTTTTCTTGCTCCAGGTTCGGTCAGTCTTTAGTTTCTTCCAACTCTGCCGCCCAATAAATCAGAAACTCGTCGTCTCTCACAGTCAGTCATCATAATCTCTTTTCCTTTCTGCTCCTGTTTTCCTGTCGTTTCTCCTTTCAGGTTTGGTTTATTGAGTCTCTTGTCCTTCATCACCTTCCCGGCTCTATGAGCCTTTCAGGTCCAGTAGCTTCCTGTCAGATCCTTCTGCTCCTCCACACAAAGTTTTTGGTTCTTTTCTTGCCGTCGGTTGAAACTTTAGTTCTGTAATATTTCATCTTCAAACAAATCAGAAAAGTGATGAGAGAAAAACAAACGGATTGAAGTCAGAATGTGACGCAGCTCCTCAGGAGCAAAACCCTTCAGAGAATCAAAGCAAACTAAAGTGTTTTAAAGTGAAATAATCTGCAAAAGTCAGAGTTTTTTTTTTTACTAAACTAAACAATGTTTTCACTCCAAAGGTTAAAGTGAAAACTTAACTCCAAGTGAATGTGTTAACTGGCCTAAATGGATCTTAAAAGATGAAAAATCTGAACAATGTGGAACTGATCTGCTTTAAAGGACGGGAGGAAATGAGCAATTTGTGCAGCTCAGTGTGGAGCGCAAAGAAAACATGAAACCCTAAACCTGCTGCTGCACTTCAGCTAAAAGAAACAAAAATTAATTTAAAATAAACATAAAACCTAATCTGATCTGAACTCCGTTGGCGTTTAGCTTTTTGTTTCCTGTCATTCTGAAGAGTTCTCATTCCTGATGCTCAGTTTGTGATTCATGTTTTTATTTCATGTTTTCATCTTTTTGATTGAAGTTATGGATCCATTAATAATTCGTTTCAGCCGTCCACAAACTGAAAGTCGATTTTTTCAATCCGTGATTTTTCTTCACAGCTGATGCCGTTTCACTGAAACGGTTTTTACTTTATGAAAATCCAAATAAAATCTACAACCGTACGAGCTAGCAAAGACGTTAGCATCCTAAAGCTAAAGGGATCTTTGTTTCTGGGAGGTCAGAGGTCATTCTGGTTGGACACAGAAAGCCGCTGACTCTGTGTTTATACAAGTGTCTGAAAAGTGACCCTGCAGATTAATTTCTGAGCCTTTGGCTGCTGGAGCTTCAGATCTCACAGCGATTAGACGTGGAAACCTCCCGGCTTTCCTTCATATCTGATGATCTCACAACAACAAGCCAGCTAATTGGATTTTAGAAACCGAGGAGGAGAATCAGAGCCACCACTCATATGGACAAAGTTCAAAAGTTTCTGGAAAGTTTAACAGAAACATTTTCATATTTTATTTCCAAGAAATAACAACATTTATGGATTATTAAGGATCTGCTGAATGCTTCTGTTATTAACAGAAACGTCCCAACTAAGTCTAAAAGTCCAAATCCTGCTGCAGGATTTGGACTGCTGCAGGTCCAAATCCTGCTGCAGTTTGTAAAATTCCCTGTCAGGCAACAGGAAGTCCTAACAGCTGACCTCCTGAGATGCGTTCAGGGACAACTCGTACATGGGAGCCTGTTAATCAAAACACCTCTGATATGATTTAATGTTTTTATTTTCTTCCACTTTCTGTCCCATGTCATTCCACAGAAAGTCATTCTCAGTTATTTTATTTAAGAATCCCTAAATACAGAAACAATCTAGTTTTTTTTCTGTCAGGTAAATGTTTAAGCTCCTAGCAGAAATCTTCTATAGGCTAACAAGCTGCTAATACATGCTAGCTATCAAGCTATTCTGGGTAAGTTTAAATTGGGTTGACTGTGAGAAACTGTACAGTTTTGGTCCTCTGAAATAAAATCTATTTGTTTTGTTCCTTTGTGTTGTGATAAAAGTCTTAGAGTTGATTCATAGTCCTAATTAAAGTCTGAAAGCTTGACTTTTTTCAGGTTTTATGAACCTGAAAAAAGGTTCATAAATTATTCCTAATTCTTTGAAAATAATCAAACAAAATTCCCAGTGAATTCTTTACTCTGAAGTCATGAAACAATAAAAATCAAATAAATCAAATAATTCTGTGTTCACTGCTGAAGAAACTACGATTCTATTTTTGTGTATCAAAATGAACCGAAGACTTTCGAAGTGAAGCTGAGCTCTGTGTGCTTTTTCTCCCCTGGTCATTAAAACTTCAGCCTGATGGATAAATAAAATGAAAATGACTTTTTAATCTGGTAAAAGGATGAACTGGGTCTCATAAAGCGGGTTTATTGAATTGGAGGGAAAGCAGTGAATGTGAGCCAGGTTTGAGAATCGGAACCGTTTCGGTTTTAACGTCCAGCCACACAGAAACGGGCCGTAAATCAGAGGCTTTAACACAAACTGCCGTGTTTCCTGATTTACAGCAGTGAAAATAAAGCTTTGAGTTTCTGGGAAAGTTTCACCTCGATTTTCTCCAGCTCTTCTGAATCGTCCACATTAAAGTTTTTCTCCTTTCATCGCATGAAATGAAACAATAGTTCAGATATTTGAAAATGTTGCTATTAGATGGAAAATCCAACAGTAATTGTTGCCTTCTGTTGGTAATTTAGGTTCTAAACTGATCAGGAGTACCTGGAATATTTGGTTGTTTCTCCAGGTTTTTAAACCGGTTTAGTTTCCACTCCAGGTTTCACTTCAGTATCGATCAAACCTGAGCTCCTTCATGGAGTCGCAGCTCAGCGTTTCCATCCAACACCAATCCACAGCCAACTTTTCAAATGATGCGAAAAACCAAAAACTACGGTGGCTCTGAGGTACAAACCACTTCAGCAAATTTTATTATTTTTATTAAACATTTTGAACAAGTGTACAATATCACGTGGCTTGTACATACATGAAGAAAACAAGTCTTACAGGCTTAAGGCACACATATAATTATGACAATAAAAAAATTAAAACAGGTAAAATAAAATTATAAATAAAAATTATCAGACATCAAACAGAGGGATAGCATAACGACAAAAACAATCCGGAAAAAAAACAGAGACACAGGGGCATTAGTTTTCAAATAAATTCACACACTGCACCATGCTTGTTTTTCATCAGTTTTAAGGTTCTGTAGTGATTTTTGTCCATTAAAAGGTTTTTAAAAGCTGAAAAGTCAGGATTTCTATTTCCCCATTTACAGGAGTGGATGAAGAATTTCGGTGGCAAGGCTCCGGGGGTGGATGAGATCCGCCCGGAGTTCCTTAAGGCTCTGGATGTTGTAGGGTTGTGTTGGCTGACGCGACTCTGCAATATCGCATGGACATCGGGGGCAGTTCCCCTGGATTGGCAGACTGGGGTGGTGGTCCCCCTGTTCAAAAAGGGGGACCGGAGGATGTGCTCCAATTATAGAGGGGTCACACTCTTAAGCCTCCCTGGCAAGGCCTATTCAGGGGTCCTGGAGAGGAGGGTCCGTCGGATAGTCGAACCTCGGATTCAGGAAGAGCAGTGTGGTTTTCATCCTGGTCGTGGAACACTGGACCAGCTCTACACCCTCAGCAGGGTCCTGGAGGGTGCATGGGAGTTCGCCCAACCAGTCTACATGTGTTTTGTGGACTTGGAGAAGGCGTTCGACCGTGTCCCTCGGGGAGCCCTGTGGGGGGTTCTCCGGGAGTATGGGGTACCGGGCCCTTTGATACGGGCTGTCAGGTCCCTGTATGACCGGTGTCAGAGTCTGGTCCGCATTGCCGGCAGTAAGTCGGGCTCGTTTCCGGTGAGAGTTGGACTCCGCCAGGGCTGCCCTTTGTCACCGATTCTGTTCATCACTTTCATGGACAGAATTTCTAGGCGCAGCCAAGGTGTTGAGGGGATCCGATTTGGTGGCCTTAGGATCTCATCTCTGCTTTTCGCAGACGATGTGGTCCTTTTGGCTTCATCAGATCGTGATCTGCGGCTCTCGCTGGAGCGGTTCGCAGCAGAGTGTGAAGCGGCCGGGATGAGGATCAGTGCCTCCAAATCCGAGGCCATGGTCTTGAGCCGGAAAAGGGTAGAGTGCCTTCTCCGGGTCAGGGGGGGTGTCCTGCCCCAAGTGGAGGAGTTCAAGTATCTCAGGATCTTGTTCGCGAATGGGGGAAGAAGGGAGCGGGAGATCAACAGGCGGATTGGCGCAGCGTCTGCCGTCAAGCGGGCGCTGTACCGGTCCGTCGTGGTGAAGAAAGAGCTGAGCCAAAAAGCGAAGCTCTCGATTTACCGGTCGATCTACGTTCCCACCCTCATCTATAGTCATGAGCTTTGGGTCATGACCGAAAGAACGAGATCGCGGATACAAGCGGCCGAAATGGGTTTTCTCCGTAGGGTGGCTGGGCTCTCCCTTAGAGATAGGGTGAGAAGCTCAGTCATCCGGGAGGGACTCAGAGTAGAGCCGCTGCTCCTTCACATCGAGAGGAGCCAGTTGAGGTGGCTTGGGCATCTGGTCAGGATGCCTCCTGGACGCCTCCCTGGTGAGGTGCTCCGGGCACGTCCCACCGGGAGGAGGCCCCGGGGAAGACCCAGGACACGCTGGAGGGACTATGTCTCTCTGCTGGCCTGGGAACGCCTTGGGATTCCCCCAGAAGAGCTGGAAGAAGTGGCCGGGGAGAGGGAAGTCTGGGCCTCCCTTCTGAAGCTGCTACCCCCGCGACCCGACCTCGGATAAGCGGAAGAAAATGGATGGATGGATGGATGAAGAATTTGGCGAGGATCAGCAGATTGTTAAGAATGAGGTCAGTTCTTCTGTCTCTGTGGGTTTTTCCAAATATTACATCCTCTCTTTTTAAGGGATGATGTAGGAAAGTTTTGATGAGATCCAGTCCTGAAAGTTCCTCCAAAATGTTCCAGTTTGCACACAATAGAAAAAGAGATGATCTGTTGTTTCAATGTCGTTGTCACAAAAGGTCCAGCTGTTGGTATCAAAGTTGAATCTTTGTCTTAATGATTCCCTGGATGGAAAAATGTTATTGAGAATTTTAAAATGAACTTCTTTAGCTTTAGGACTTAGAGGAGATTTAAGGTAAGCGGATCTCCACTTATTAACCTCTGAATCAGAAAACAAATTTAAAATGGAGTTTTTATTTGGTCGGACAGGAAATATAGCATTAGTTAGATGCTGACGCATCCGTTTGTTAGAATTACATTTGTCCAAAAGGTTAAATCCAAACAGCTGAAGAGCTGATAACTGAAGATTAGCTGATTGAATATTTATATTTTGAACCAGATATTTGACTGCAGTGGGGTCAGAGTTCATTACTGTGTTAAATTGAGTACGTGAGCAATCCAAATTATACATTAAGCAAAATTCGTCATAAGACGACCAATCTCCACTGTCATTAAGAAAATGTCTTATGGACCAAATACCTTTTTCCATCCAGTGATCCAAACACAGAGACTTATTCCTGTGCAACACACGTCTGTTGTTCCAGATGGAGTTTGGTGAGGAGTAAAGTTGTGTGTGTACATTAGTTTCCAACACAACAAAACCTGCTTGTAAAGGCAGATAACTTAACAGGAAGTCTGTTGACATCAAAGTCACATCTAAGAACAAAATCTATGCATCCAATTTTTTTAAACAAACCTTTGGGGAGACAATACCAGATACTATTTCTATTCATTAGAAAAGATTTAAACCAGTTTACCTTTAGGACCGCATTTAAACACTCAAAGTCAATAGCTTGTAAACCTCCATCTTTAAAGTCTTTAACCATATTTGCTTTCTTTAAGTAGTGGACTCGATTTTTCCAAATAAAATTAAAGTTCAGCTGATTTATAGCTTTAATATATTTGTTAAGTATGGCCATAGAATAAGCTGGGTATATGCACCGGGACAGCGACTCCATTTTGGTTAAATAGGTTCTCCCAAACAGGGTCAGATCTCTTTGGAGCTTCTATTTAACTGAGATTTGCAATTCTGTATTTTATTCTCTATGTTAAACAGTTTCACTGAGTTTAGCATCTTTAGTAATTAAAATTCACAGATATTTAACTGAGGATTTAATGGGGATACTATAAGCTTCTGTCAGATCAGAGCCATGAATTGCCATCAGTTCACACTTCTGCAGGTTAAAGGTTAATCCTGATGCTTTGGAGAAAGTATTAATAAACTCAAGTACTTTAGGGGTTTGGTCTAGCCTCTTCAAATAAATTGTGGTGTCATCAGCTAGTTGACTGATTATAATTTGGTCATCTAAAACTTTCAATTTGGGTATATTTGAGTTTTTTATAAAAATACTCATTTCAACAGCTAAGATGAAGAGAAACGGGGAAATATTGCAGCCCTGTTTTACTCCCCTATTAATGGTGAACCGTGGAGACGCACCGTGTGGCAGCTGAACTTGTTATGAAAGCTTTTTATTATTCTGCAGAAGTTTGGTCCAAATCCAAACATGGGTAAAAGAAACTGATGTTCCAACATATCAAAGGCTTTGTAGAAATCTAGGAAAAGGATGAAGCCTTTATCCTCAGTCAGGTCACTGTACTGGAGTAAATCCTGCACCAACCTGATGTTATCATGTATTGATCTTTTGGACATAAAACCTGTCTGTGTTTCAGAAATAACGTCTTTAAGACCAGTCTTTAATCTATTTGTATAGATATACGTCAATAGTTTATAATCACAGTTTAGAAGGTGATCGGACGGTAATTGTCGAGAACCTTGTTGTCTCTTCCTGGTTTGGGTATAAGGGTGATGACTTCCTGTTTCATGGTGTGTGGAAGTGAATTATCACACAAGATCTCTTTAAAAACCTGGAATATAAATTCTCTGAGAACATCCCAGAAGTGTCTATAGAAATTGGCAGTAAGGCCATCAGAGCCAGGAGATTTATCCAGCTTCAAGCACATGGTGGCGCTGTCTAGTTCTTCCATATTAATATCTTTGTCGCAGTTTTCCTTGACATCATCAGAGATTTGAGGGACAAAGTCTTTGACTTGGTCTAGCAGAAGGTCGCAGTCTGGGGTTGAAAAAGAAGAGCAATAAAGGTTTTGGTAAAAGTTGCTAATTTCTTTTGCAATTAGAATTTGGTCCGTAGATTCATTGTTGTTAATGATAAGGGATTGAATGTGCTTTTTAACTTGCCTCCTCTTTTCCAGTCTGCAGAAGTATGAACTGTTTTTTTCCCTTCCTCAATCCACTTAGCTCTGGATCTGATAAAAGCTCCCCGGGCTTTTCTTTCGTAGATTGAGTCTAATTTAGCTTGTAGGGTCACGAGGTTATTTTTGTCAGCATCAGTCAACATTTGTTTAACACATAGTAGGTTTAACTCTTTAACTAACCTTACTGCTTCCAGGCCATTGTTTCTTTTTAGGTTTTTGCTGAACGAGATAGAGTAAGCCCGTATCTTATATTTTAGGTATTCCCATTTTTTAGTGTAGGTTATTATTGAATCGTCTAACAGAATCTTTTTCACTAGTTTCTTGATTTCCCTGCTATATAATTCATATTTTAAGAGATTTGCATTGAATTTTCAAAACCCTCCATGTCTCAAACTCTCAGGAAGAGGACTAATTAATAAATTAATGCTGCAGTGATCAGTGAGAGGAGTTGGAGACATATTACAGTTTGATTTTAGTTTGAGAATATCATCTGTTCCTAACCAAAAATCTATTCTAGACCTGCTTGAAGCGTCTGGTTTAAACCAAGAGAACTGTTTTTCATTAATATGTTTGTCTCTCCATAAGTCAATAAGACCCAAGTTGGTACAGAAATCAGACAGAATCCGGTTTGGATGAACATTAGCAGATTTGTTTGGGTATCTATCAAGAGTCCATAACCATGTTCCAATCCCACCTAATAAAACATATTTAGTAGGAAATCTGTGTTTAAGTTGTTTGATATTTACTTCAATAATATTAAGAAGCTCTTTATTTTTCGAAATGTTGCAGTAACCATAAATATTACCCAGGATTATTAATGAGTCCTCAATATGTAATACAGAAAGAGACCAAGGGTCACCACTGTCATGTTTTGTATATATTATTTTCCCTGGAAAGTTATTCAGTAATATAGCCACACCTGCTGATTTTGAAGTACCATGTGAATAAGTAATTTGATCTCCCCACTGATTTGACCAACATCTTTCATCAGAGTCCGTTGAATTGGTTTCTGGAAGAAGAACACAATGTGGATTCTTGTTTCTACATAAACATCGCCTTCCTTTTGACATTTTCTCTCAGGCCCCTTACATTTAACGACAAAAACTTGAGATTAGATTTTAAAGACATAAAATTAAAACAAAAGAAAAGATAAGTTTAAAAGACACAAACCTTATTAAGAGTTTTGTTAAGATAGAATGAACTAAAGGCCAGAACCTGGGAAGTCTAAGAATACCCTTTACATTATAACATAGAAAAATCAACCTGCATCCACAACCTTCACTAACTTTAACTTAAAACTAGTCCTTTTTTCATTTGAGTGAAAACAGAAACAACCTCTGGAGCGCAGATAAGATATAACTCCATATTAAAAGGAAAAACGGTGTGGATTTTGATTTTTTTTTAACCTTGTAATGGGATGATGTAAACATCAGATTAATCTGTAGTCTCAGAAAGGAGATGAAGCTTTGATCACCTTGCCGTCAATCACTGCCATGTGACCTCTGTAAAAGGTCACCTGACCCTGGGATCTGGTTTTGGTAATCTTGGGCCACAGTTCTTCTCTTGCCAGCCGGTCTTCCTTAATAAAATCTTGAGCAAAACGCAGACCTTGTTCTTTGCACACCTCTGAATCCTTGGTCACTTTCCAGACTGTGTCTGGATGGCGCCTCCTAGTGGCGCCTCCTGGTGAACTGCAGGATGACCTGACGGCTCCGTCCCTCTTCTTTTCTTCCTAATCGGTGGATTGTATCGATCACATCTCCTATCGGATCCGCCCGCTGTGGTAAGATTCTGGAGAGAAGTTGTTCTGCCTTTTCTCTGAGGTTTTCTCCTTCTTGCTCTCTGAGGCCCGACAGCCTCAGGTTCTTGTATCTTTCAGCCTCCAAGAGTTTTTCTTTCAAATTTGCATTTTCTTTATTCATTGCAGCGAACCTCAGTTCCAGGTTTTCCATCGTAGATTTACATTCAGCAACGCCGACGGTGTTCTGCTCCACTTGGAGAGTAATGCGGGCAAACGAGTCAGAATTTTCTTTTAGCTGTTTTCCAAAGTCATCAACCTGATATCCAGACTTTTAATGGCTGCTAAGGAGACCTCAGTCTCAGTGGCTTGTTTTTACCAGGTGGGCGTTTTGGTTGGAGTTGCGTTCAGTTGCCGTCTAATACCGGAGGCATTTCGTGATTTCTCCATCGGTGTTTCGGCTAGTTATGCATGTTTAGCTTAGCAGCGTTAGCATTCTTCAGACTAGGAAAATCTTTCTCACTAACGGCCGACATCTTTTATAAAACTCGTATTTTCTTTCCTTACCCTACAGCGTGGATGTTCCGGGTCCGCCTTGGGGATGAAATGATGAGTTAAAGGTCAGTTTAAGTAACAGGTTGAGGGATGGAGCTCAGAATAATACGTGTGCCCACATCGCCATCTTGCCGGAAGTCCAGCTGAACCAGCTAATGTGTTCAAGAGCAGTGATGCAGGTAAGAAACACTGCCACCTACAGGTGGGAGTTAGCATCACCTAAACCTGCCTTTGACCATTTTTGTGGAAAATTTGCAATAAACTCTTAATTTATTAAGTAATTTCAGATATCTGCTGATTGTGTGTGAATGTCCATGATCACAGAAGTGGAAGGAGTGATAAATGATTTTGTAACTAAGTGTTTTTAGGTTTAGGCTGGAGTGAATCCATGAACAGAACCTCAGAACCAGACCCAGGTCTGTGAAGAGAAACCAGGTGACCTTTGATGACCTCTAGAAACATTTTTCTTAATATCTTTAAAATGATAGTGGCACAAAAAACATTTTTGCTGCACAAACTAGCACAAACGTAGCCGAGTTGATTGACACCTATATTGTTTGATTTTATGGAAGGGGAGGGGGGCTGGTTGACCTTTTGACCTTTAAACTTTAATTTATATCTTCAAAGCCAAAGCAGCACAAACGTTTGACACCCATTTTGTCTGATTTGAAGAAGGTGGCCAACTTCACTCGGGTAACGTAATCTTCGCTCTGCGCTCCCGGGGCTGTTGTTTATTGGTTGCCGTAGCAACCAATATAATCACCGTTTTTCTACATTTTTCCCAGGACAAATTGCATCACTTGTTCGTAGAACGTGGCAATAATTCAGAGCAGTCATCAAATAGGGTGAAATATTTCATAATGCATAAAGAGCCAAAGTTTGTTACATTTTAAACCGTGGCTCCTACACCGACAATTAAGTAAAATTAAATTATTAGTCAATATAAGAGAAATTTGCTTTGTTCTCTCTTGTATCTTTACAGAACTGACAGAAACCAAAGTATTTATAGATTTATTAGCAGAGAAAATATATATTTTACATATCAAACATCAGCATCTCAGCTTTAAGCCACTTTTTATAGAATCCAGTAATAACTCTATTCTGCTCCAACCAAACCCAAAAAAGGTTTTTGCATCTTTAATATTTGCTACATTAAAGTCACATCATATTTCATCTGCTGTGTGATTCAGCAGGACTGAAAGGTTTTTACCCGATATGGACTCATAATCACATGTTGAAAAATACAAAGTTTGATTCATTTGGTTACACAGAAGTTATTATTCTGTTTTTGAAACGTTTTATAACATTTTGATTGTTATAGACATGAGATTTCATGTTTATGCTTTTAGCATTTGATAAAGTCAGACAAAAAAAATGTGATAATTCTTTACGAAAAAAATTACTGAATTATGTAACAGTTTTAAATTGTAGGTAATCATTCAGCAAATATACAGACTGATTCCATAAAGTAGAATATGACTGAAAAGTTCCTTTGTCAGCAGTTCCATCACCAAGTGAAAGACTTTATATAGATTAATTAGATTATGTATGTTTTAACATGTTTATATTTTAAATTAAACATGTTAATGTGTTTAATAGCTGCTAAAAGATTATTTTCTAAAGGTGCTATTAATCTGACAAGCCTGATCGGGACGTATTTCCTGATCTGCTGAGTCAGACTATCTGGCTTTCACATGGAGGTTTTGTCTTTCTTCTTATCTCTAGAAAATAAAAGTTCTTCCAGTAACTGGGTCCATCAGCGCCGCCCGGCTCCTCCTCATCCCCACCAACTCGCAACACAAAGCTTCACCCTTGCTTCAGCCTCCCAAACATCGTCCGTTTCCGTCTCTCCACGTTTCTGAAGAACCTCATTTACGCCATATTTTCTAAGTTTTATTATTTATGTTTTATTGTTTGTTTGATCTTCAAAACCCAGAACCAGAGGCTGAAACCTGACTTTATTTATCCGTCACTTTAAAACATTTGGTGTGCAGACAAACTATCTTATTCACTAAAACAACAAAGTCAAACTATTGCAAGAATAATTTGAAAATAAATTCATATTTGTAGAACCTTGGAAATGTTGAGTTGCAAAATGTTTTAGTTAAAAGTTGTGAAACTGCAGAAGGTTAAAGATTGGCGACGCCGACCGACTAAAACTCTCGGCTCTTCAGAGGAAACGGTTTCTCGGCTGTTTTCTTTCGGTTCTCAGTTCCTCCGGCTGCTGGCAGCCATCAGACGTTAAAACCATTAAAACCAGCTCCAGTTCCCAACAGCTAAGTGCTACCTTCATGTTTCCTCAGCTGAATGTGTCAGTGTTTCCCTCCCGCTGTTCGGAGCAAACATGGATCCTTTTTATTTAAATGAAACTGCTGTTCACAGCTGCACTGCAAAAACAAATCATTAGCAGGACTTTTTAGTGGAGCAAATATCTGAGTTCACTTAAACAAGACAAAACGAACCGACAAGAAACATAAAGCAGCTGGATTCAAGTCAAAAACTCCTCAGTATTCATGAGACGTTCCATGGAAAAAATGTTTTATTATGAATGAAATAATCTGAACATTTTTCCAATATTAAGGAATTATTGACTTGAAACAAATTCATATTTCTTGAAGAAAAATTTCTTATAAATTAGTCTAAGATATTTGCATCGTTTTTTTTTTAAAGCTTTCATACCAGAGCGGTCAGACAGGAAGTGAGGTAATGAGAGACGA